>NW_009260350.1:2382147-2391575 GCF_000687185.1 Egretta garzetta | reverse complement strand
GCCATACAGGATGCCTTCTGTGTGGCATCCTTTGTATTAAAGCCTAATAAATTTTCAAATACAGAGGGATTTTGGACTCTGTCTGACAAAAGATTGAAATTTTGCGTATGGAAGAGGTCTGATAAAGATCTGGTTTACTTGTATTAAAGAACACTTTCTCTGAGACCATAGTTGTCTTGGAATTGTGAGACTGTCATGAGAGTGGAAAGCAATACTGGGCATCTTGTGGACCGTGTCAGTAACCCTGTGATTTTTCAGGTGTCATGAGTGCCATTAGACTTTAAGAAGTTTATGTAGCAATTGAGTTTGTTGCTACTGGTGCTATCACTTTGTACTTGAAAATACAGCACCCAGTAAAACAGATTCTCAGGACTGGCTGGTCTTGTGGCATTTTCAAAGTATAAGCTGGGCAACAGTGGATAATGTAGGGTGGTGACTTATAATGACATACATCAGATCGAGAGGTTATCCGTAGGCCTCTTTGATGGAGGTGTCACAATGGTGAAGCAGACAATATTTTAGCATAAAGCTTTAAATGCGTTTTACATCCCAAACAGTAGTGTTAAGCTGATGGTGTATGGAAGAACAAACGTAATTGAGATGGGAAGTGATGATTATCCCTACATAAAGTTAAACTGTATATAGGAATATGAATGTGGATGAACCGTCTGTGTCATTTTCAGAAAAAGGAATCACCCCAGACTGCAGGGACTATACTTGGAGGAAGGGAGACTAAAAAAACCACCACCAAAATCCACTGAAAACTAAAACATGGGACAATCACTCTGATCCTCTGGAGCTGATGTTGGAAAAGTACCCAAACCACTTCATGAGAAGAAAGTCCATCTGCCAAGAGACAAGAAGTGGGGATGCTTTGTGGCCCATGTGGATCTTCCCTGTGTATTCACTTATGCACTTACACATTAGAATCTCATGGTAATATCTAATTCAATGAAATCAACCTTCTCCCATTCCTTGGTGGAGTGTTCCTTCAATCAGAACCAAAGATTTCTTAATTCCCACAAAAAAAATGCATGTTAATGAAAAGGAGAGGCAGATGGCATCATCAAGGGCTGGGCAGCAGCTATACAAGCTGGTACGCTCATATATACCCTGATAGCTGGTGCTGCACCATGCCCATTCCTCACCTGCAGCACTGCTGTACTATTTGCTCCCTTGCTCTTTTCTCAAGCAAGCCAGCAAGGTTATATATGTTTTTTCTCATCAACTCTAACAATGCATTTTGGGTGTTGATACCCACTGGTGGCCTCCCTGAGACATCAAAACACCTTTTAACTGTTTTCAGATTCCCTTTCCTAAGTATTTCTGGATGCAACATTCAGGAGCTTGTGCCCTAGGAGTTTTGCTTGTGTTTTAGCTCTGAGATTTCTATTAACTTCGCTCCTCTTGCTCCCCCCCTTAAGAATTTAAGTACATAACTCAGGCAGGTACTTGCCTTATTTTAAGTAGTGGCCAAGGGCTATTTAATGATTCGGGTTTATACAAATCACCCTGTCTGCCTAAGGAACTAAGTACCTGTGATACAGGGTGAAAGCACAAATTCTTCCGTTGGAAACAGGCTTGTGTTTTAAAACAAACTAAAGTATACCCAGAGCTTTCCTCAACGATGGCCGGATAAAAGCTGCCCAGACCAAATTAGACAGCTCCCAACTGTCCATATTTTCTCCTTTGGACCATTGTCTGGATAGAGTGGGGGGGGGGCAACAGTGTGAAGGGTGTTAGCGTCTGATTTAATGTTTTTTTTTTTTCAGAACCAACAGTGAGGGACAGGAGGATTGTTGTGGTTCTAAGCTCTTTTGTCTTCAGCTAATTTAGATCATAGTGCGGTTTTTACATGTTAGGATTTTCCTACTAAAAATTCTCACAGCCAGAGTACTTGAATTCCTGAAACAGTATTGAGTGATTACTGCCTCTCACTCAGGACAGTTATGTAGCCCTGTAAAACCTTGCTTGCACTTTTTTTGTATATTGGGTCCTCTCCCTTGTAAGTGTGTGTGGGGGGAAGATGCCCTAGAAATTGACCAAGTACATAGGTTTCGGTGCCAGTGACAAAAGGAGGTTAATATTTGCAAGCAATCAATGTAACTTCTCTTGGCATGAAATGATTGTCTCAGCGCTCAGATGGTCAAGTGTCTATACTGATAAAAGCCTCTGTTTTTACCATGTTGTTAGGCATTCCAGGATTCTTCTGTTTAGCATGTATGTACCTCAGAGTTAAAAGTGCCCAATCTGCTTGCTGGGGCTGTAGTTTCACTTGTAGGCCTCCTGCATCATAGGACTAGATACAAGCCTGTGTCTGTGGGGAGCACTGGGGAAAGAAGGGCTGATCTGAACACTGAAGTTGTTCTCATAGGCTACTTCTGACTGGAAGACTGAAAGTATGGTGCCTTAGAACAGGAATGACCTATTAGCAAATCTTACTCCCGTGAGAGGGGGAAAAGATATTTTGAAGTCATCCGTCCCCCTGCAAACTTTGGAGCTTGATGGGTTTTAATTCAATTATTTTTAATGAAGCTATAATTCTGGGTTAAGAAGACCCACAGAATGACTGTGGCTCCACTTTAAAAAATGTTAGTACAAGAGTGGAGCTCTGGTAGAGGGGCATTGATAGCTAAACATTTAAAAGAAAGATGTGTAATGGAAGACATATAGGTAATTGTTCTGCAGCCTTTTGACAGCTTTGGAACAGTGTTGTCCAGCTGCAGCATCACCCAACAGAAAAAATACCTGAAGGTCACATTTTCAGCTTCCCAGAGCACTTGAATCTAGGGCAAGTGTTACGGGGACAGATCCAGGTCTGCTACTCTGCATGGCATTCTTCCTTTTCTGCATCACCATGGTAAACAGTTAGGGTTGCCAGGAGCTTGGATGCATTGTTTGTCTCACTCCCTCATCCGCTCTCCCCCTCCTTCACCAAATGCTTTCTCGGTGATTAGTTACTGAGTAGAAGGGGCTCCAGTTACCATGCAGCCTGCCATCTCTCCTCATTTTATTGGAACTAATATCCCACCTGCGATGATAAGGTTTAAACTTGTTTAATCTCCCAGCTTAGCTGTGGCGTTTTAATATTTTTAAAATGGTTGTTTCAGAAAAAGGGGGATTTAAACAGGTTTTGAATAAATAATAAAAGCCCTTCTCACAGGTTGCAATGCAGGCCGGGAGGCATGAACCATTTTCATCAGGTCAGATTTCATGTTGGGTTATCCCAAGGTGGCCTGACTTTGTGGCTATGGATTTACAATGAAACAGTCAGATGCAAAGCAGTTTATGGAGGAGAAACTGCTTTAATAATGCATATCCTGCTCAGCAAACAGCAGATACAATGACATTCATAGGGAATGGGAAAGAGAACACAATCTCTCAGAAAAGGAACCAGTTTCTCCCTGGAGTTTAATAACTTTTTTGCTCCTACAATGTATTTGGGGAGATAAAGGTTGACCTGAGAGACATCAGAATGCACAGCTTTCAGGTGGGAAATAAGAGACAGGTTTGTAACATCTTGGGCCTGATAAACTGAAGCCCCATCTGCATTATTTCAAATTTAAGGGAAGGGAAATAGGTTCTCATTTCATCACAAAGCTTCACTGGCATAAACATAAGACTCTCCCTCTGGAATAAGCTGGATAAAGTGCATTGTGCTGATGTGTAGAACACTTTAGTTTGTCTTCCACTCCTTGCTCCCTCGACTGGGAATGCTGTGTTCAGCCTCAAGAGGAGAACTGCTCCTGACTTCTCTGAGCCAAGGCAAAGCCGTAATACCAGATGTTTAGAAGACTCTTGTCCTCTTAGTCCAAGCCATTAGTATGTACTACAGGCTTACAGAAGCGTGTGTGCATGATTGGGGTTGTAAAGCCTGTAAAAGTAGGCAAGACTTTTATAGCTCTGTTCAAGACAGTTCTCGCTTCTCCTGCATACTTAGGCACAATTTCTGTTGACATTTGAGTAAAGCAAAGCACAGTGAATAAAGTAGAGGTGGCCTACCCTTTTTTAAAGGCAGAAGTCTGCCAGAAAGCAGTCAACTCATCTATAGCTCAGTTTCAGAAGAGCCCAAGCAGCACCAACTAGATGACCTTAGTGCTGTGCAATTCTTCTCTTATGGTCCCAGAAAAGATAAGGTGGGCACAGAGCTGTTACACAAATATTGCTCATATTATTTATCTGCTGGGGAAAAAGCCCTGTCAAACATGGTAATTCTGTGCCCTGTCTCTAAGTCATACTAGAAGGGAACTTGGCTGCAGTCAGCTTCAAGTGAAGGGAAAGCTATCATGTCTCAAAGATGGATCTTGCCAAGCTCTGAGCTTATGCTGGCACAGATGAATTTGGAATGCAACTCATAGAAACAAAACTAACGATAACTGGATGAGTTAGCTATGCCACCCCAGATGGTCATGGTCTCCTTGCTAACCTGGTTGAGAAGAGGTGGACACACAAGTCACTCTGGGGTAGCAATGAGGACAGCAAAGAGGATAAAATTTTCATTGGTGTGTAAAACCCTCTCTTAAATATCTAAAATTACCTTTATACTCCTCCAGGAAGCTTTTATGGACAAGCCAGCAAATAAGAGCAATTTACTTCACAGCATATAATCATATTTCCAGTATTCCTCCCTACTTAACATAAACAATCACAGAAGAAAACCATGTAAAATCCAAATGAGATTGGCTAAATGGATAACACTAAAAGCCACTGCCTCCATCGCACCTTCTACTTGAGGGAAAGGAAGCTGTTTCGGCATGATTTAAAAAGTACTGCTCTAGTTTTGCATTGCCTTGAAATAGTGAAGTATTACCCCTATCTTTTTTTAGCAATGCCACAGGAGTCAGGTATTGACTTGCTACATAGACTGCTAACTTTGTGAAAAGCCCTGTGGGCAGAACCTAAATGCCCTGAACTGCAGTTGTCTGCCTCAACATAAAAGCATCCTTCCTCACCAAAACTAACCCCACACCTAAATTCTTATGGAAAAGATGTGGCATTGCAGGCTGAAGGGGATGTATAAACAGGAAAGATTTTTTTTTTTTTTTTTTAAAAAAGGAAGAGTGGGATAAGGGTGACACAGACCCATTTGTTAAAATGAAGATAGGGAAAAGAGCTGAATAGAATGTCAAAGAAAAGATAGGCAGTTTACTTTAAGGATCATAAAAGGGGTGGGCTTAAAACATCAATTATTAAAGTGGGACTTGAACTGCAGGACAACCAAATATCCTTCCATAGGTTCAGAATATTACAGAAGAGAATAGTCCACATCTTTGGTCATCTCACATGCAAGAAGCAATTTCCCCAAGGACCCTGTCGTGACTAAAGGAGGTGTTTTTCAGTCCCTTGAATTAGTTTTCTTTGGGGTGGGGTATAGAGGGGCAAACACAGATAGTCGAAACTTCCAACTTTAAGAATGAGCTGAAGTCTAATTTTAGTAAAAGAAATATCCAGCCAAGTGATATATAGCATTTAGCTGGAATTTCACTGAATCAGATTAACAATGTAGGGAAGTTCTGCAGTTAGCCTGACACTAGATACCCATATGAATACTAAGCAGCTCTGCTAATTGCCCATAAAGCAAATATTTGTATCATATTTATTGCATGTGACACTTCAAGACTATTCTAAGGCAAAATTTCAGACAACAGTCATAGGCTACTGCAGTGTTTCAGTTTTTCTACCAAGTGTGATTTTTCCAGCTAGCATCTGTTCCTCCACAAGGTTTTATGTTCAATTTTCAGAATATACTAATTGCAGTTGTTTGATTTCAGGTTATACAAATATAGAGAGATAGTGGGATAATGAGTGTAAAAATAGCTGTACCTCTCTGCTTTGTACCAGCCTGTGCATCTGCTTAAGAGCTGTACTCTGATCTGTTTCATAGCCTTTTGTCCCTTTCCACACTTAGTAGTGTCAAGTAAGATTTTTCTCTTCATAGCTCTTCTCAGCACACTTTGTCCAGAAGAAAACTTGACTGGTGTTCCAACAAAGTAAGCTACTCTCCTATACCCTGCCTTAGCTGTACTACAGCACTACTACCTTTATGCCGAAGAAAGAACAATAATCTTAACACCATAGGGAAGACTGTCTGTAAGCAGCAGAAAGCCCCCTGTTTCTCTGCAAAGAGACAGTTAAGCCCACAGAGAAGGGCAACTCCTAGGGCCCTGAGAGAGGCTGACTATCCTGTATAAACTGAGGTTTCTTGAGGACTATATAAAAAATTAAGGTGGTTGATCTTTTTTGGAGGAAATACTAAATCTGTTAAATCTAGGTGGGATAAAAGTTGTGGATAACAAAACAATTATTTTTGTCTGAGTAAGTGTTTGTCAAATACCATGCCCTAGATGTTGGTGGAGGCACAGGGGAGAAATGCCTGAAATAAGTGCGCTTAATGCAGTGTTGCATGCTGTATCATAATTGGATTCTTTCCTTCTTGCTGTAGCTCAGTGGACTGAAAAGCCATCTGGAAAATTTCATGCAGTAGCAGAAATTTCCCTTAACAAAACAGGGAAAGTAACTTTCAGGATACTGAGTGCATATCAAACTCTTGCTGTCCTTGAAGATTCTGGTATGTTCCCAAATTCAGTTCAAATAATACTAACATAAATGCTTCAGGTAACAGGTGAGAACACTTGATTAGATACCATGAACAAACTTTCTGGTCATGTATTATGGCAAAATGTATTGGTCTGAAAATCCATCCCTGGAGAATGTCTAGGGTTTTGTTCAAATCAATCCCTGCTATGGCTGCTGCTGAATTATACAACACTATCATCACACTGTAGGACAATCACAGGTGAATCTTACTTCTGATGCCTGCGATGCTCATGTGTTTGGTTTCATGGGGATAGCTTTGTCTTGACTCTAACAGGTAGGGGCTCCACACCAAGGAAGTGGGCTTTGTGAGAAGGACCTGTGTGCAAAATACAGTTGGCTAGTGATAAGGAATGCACATGGCAATTCCACTTTCTGGAAATGTAAAAGAAAAGGACTTCTCTATGCATGCCAAACCTCTAAATTGAGGAGCATTCTTGTGGCCCTGGTCCAAGGTTATCTGTGCATGCAACCCCTTCCCCAGTAAAGTCACTGTTTATATACCACCACCCCCTAAGTAAGCAAGAGATGGGCAGAGAAATGGATGGAAAATTAATTTGTCAGTGTATCACACGTCACTGGCAGGATGAGAAACACAATTCCACTCTGATCTTCCTCCCTTCAGTGCTGCTGAGTACAGTGTCTTTCGTATCGGGCTGTGGGGGTGATGCTCTATGTCCTGTGTAGAGGCAATAAGTACCCCTGAATAACTTGTGTGTTGTATCAGTAGGACTTGAAATTTGTTTGGATGGTGTTTTCTTGCTGAGAGTGGAAAGTGTGATGGATGCAGATCTAGCTACAGAAAATATTTAAACTTGTAGAAATTAAAATCTGCTCAAGTGGGTCTAAAATGCTACCAGTCTGGTTTTCAAATGGTTCAGCAAAGGAGCCAGCAACTGAACACTACTTGGAACAGGAAAGAAGGAAACCCAATGGAAATAGCAATTTGTGAAGCAATAATTATTCCTTGTTTAAGGGGAAGGTCACTGGAGGAAAGCAGAGTCTAGAATTTGAAAAGTGACAAGTTCTGTTCAGTGAAGTGCTACGGCAGATTTTTTTGGGAAGGGGGGCAGTGAATCTGACTTTGGGGTCCCTAGTCATGGCTGCTTTCAGTTAAGCTGGTTAATGGCTTGTGGCGCAGCAGTATAGACTGGATCACTGAAATAGCTGCCTGTAATGGTTACCTTGAACCAGAAAACTTTATCTGCTTCAGCTGACCATCCAGCCCTATGAATCACTGTATGGCCGTAACAGCCGATCTCTAGCAGCTCAGATAAGTAGCTAGGAGTAATGGGATGAGGGAAGCTAGGAAAATACTACTTTAGAGGAGTTTACTGCTGATGAAAGGATATTGTGGACAGCCTTTTAATTTTTAGGGATTTGATCTGCAAATCTCGTACTTCATGAATAAATCCTACTCTCAAAAAGATCTTGTCGACTTCAAACAATTCCCCAGGAATGCAATTTGTAACAAAACCAGCAAAGACTTAAGCTTCTGCATTAGAAGAGCACTTTTGTCTACAGACTTCATATTTAAAAACATATTATGAACTAAACTATCTTTTCCAGATAAAACTAGCCCATTGCCCTACCTGTCATAGGATCTGCATTATATTTGTGAAGAAAGCAGCTAGCTTTTCCCTGCCAGCCCCCAGTGTCCTCAGGTGCAGGACATGCATATAATTTGCTCTTGTACCTCAATCAATGAGCAAGCAGAAAATAGAGGAAATTAATTAATCTCGTTCCTTTTCCCTCTGTCCTATTTTTTTACAAGAGCCTTTTAAAAATGTTGCTTACTATATGATTATGCACAGCAGGGGTTTGTAACAACCTCATCTTAACTCAACTACCTCTGCCCTTGCTGTGGAATGATTGGTTGCCTTGGTAATCTTCTACATGCAGTGCTCAGGAGCTACAATTATAGTGCTCTTCTCAGTAGTGATCCTCTTAGTTCCTTTTCTTAGAAGTTCATGACAAGGAGATACAAAACGATACATATAATGGATTTTATTGTTCCAGCCTTCTGTCTCCTTCATCCCTGAAGGAAACAAATCTGCATTACCTAAACCTGTTTGCTCTGCAGCAAGGAGAAAAACCTTCTGCTCGTGTAGGATGAAGTACTGTGTTAGCAGTGTCACAACCAGGTAAGTTAAGCCACCTGAGGTGGCAACTCAGTCCCACATAAACCCCGAGGACTAGAGCAAGGGCCTCTTGGGCCATTCTACAGCAAAAGCAACTGTGAGAGAAGCATTGTTTTGTATTGTGTTACAAAGACTTTAGATAAAATGTGCTTACTTTGCAAGTAAAATGATCACAACTTTAACTGCTGGCTCTGCAAACTCAAGATAAATGCATATTGGCAGTAGTTTACACTGAAATGGAAGGGCCAGTTCCCTCAACCCCTTACCAGTTTAGAGTTTCTAGGCCAAACCTTGTGCTAAACTACACCAGTCATGCATTATCTGTGCTACAATAGTGATGGACAAAAGTAAGACCTGTGACATTAGCAAGAAATACTTAAGAGCCTGTGTGCTATTTTTCTTGACTATACTTGCTCTGCTGGGTGATCATGGTTTTTTTTAAAATAAAAAAATTCTGTCTCTGAAGTTGAACGTGACTGGTAACAGAGGGGGAGCAAAGCTGTCAAGTAGACTTCTCTCGTGTAGTAGAACATTATTTGAGAGAGAATTCTGAGGACAGAAATTGGGTTAGTTCTATCTCTGCTCTCTAAGCAGTGGATGGATGCATAGAAGGGTCAATGTTGTTTAAATCCACATCCTGAAACTCTGTATTGTGTGCCTCCATTTGCTCATAGTGTGAGTACCTGAAAGCAA
>NW_009260350.1:2358421-2382130 GCF_000687185.1 Egretta garzetta | reverse complement strand
ACACAGTGAGGGATGTTGTTCTCACCATGCACAACTGTGTGACTTCATAACAGAAATGTCTAATTGCAGCTGGCATTTTGGACACTTTCAGTGCCTGTGCCAGTGGGCACTTGGCTCATGAGTGACATCCTTTCTGACATGAGCAACATGAAAACTGCAGAGGAGACTAAAATGCTGAACTGCTGGTTCGACAATTGAGAGCCTAAAATTAAGCAGTCCTAAAGCTTAAACAGTTCTGTTCTTTGAACTGCTAAAACACTATTTTAAAAAAGGAACATAGCTTTGCAATTTTGTACATATGGGTTTCCTCATCTTTTTCTTTCCCCTCTGCTGTCAAGTGTGACCAGAGATGCTGCTTTGAACCAAGATGGCAGCCACCACCAGCTGGCTGAGATGCCATTGTTAATTAAAGTCTTCATTCTCAAAATGCTGCTCAGATTCAGGAAAGGGTGAGAAATGCCACATATGAGGGTCATGAGAACAGTACTATCTCACAATGAAAATTGCTAATGCAATTGCTAAGGCAGATCACCCAAATATTTGGCATACGCAGAACAAATGCAAGTCTGACTTGGAGGCACAAATCTTCACTGACAATAAAAGTTCTCGCTTCAACTGAGAAGCTACACAAAGAACATAATAACCAGCTCTTCATGTAATACTCTTTCAGTACCCTTTTGAAGGGTCCCTGCTCTCAAATGGGTGTGCAGTGTTGGGGAAGGAAAGTGGCAGACTGTTCCTATGGAACTAAAATGCACTGATTCTTCTCAAAAAACCTCCAGATGCCTGAGAGAGTCTGCCAAAAGTTCTGAAACTGTCATCCCTCACATGGCTGTGGATATAATTAATGAATCTAGGTTGAAAAGACCTCCATACAGCAGAGCTGTCTCTTTCCAAGACACTGTAGCAAAGTGATTTTGCATTAGGAGGAAAGGACTGCAAGCCTTTGAGGTATTCAATAATAGCTTTTTCTCAGCATGATGTTCAACCCAATACTGAAATACTATGCCAGAGAAGCCCTTTGCTAGGTTCATTCTAGCAGATGCATGTGGCCTCTCTAGGGCTTGACTAGTTGATGGTTTTAAGAAACAAACCAAAGCCTTCAAAAGTAGGACTTGGCAATAACAGTTGTCACCAAGTAAAAGGCAGCGATTCCTATAGTGAAGTAGTTTTCCTTATTCAGTCATCTTATTTTTATCAGGAAGAATGTGTTGCCTCTATTTTCCCATGCTGTTTTCAATGCAGAGGGATGACTTCAGAAGCTCAATCCCATCCTGCTATGACAACCCAGATATCTACTTGTCACTGAGCACCTTCAAGCTCTACAGTTGTAGCAGTTGGAGTTGAATAACTTAAAATATACAAGAGAGCAACAGTTATTCAAGGCCTGGTTTTTAGGGGTTTTTCCTCTAGCATATTCATTAGCTATATGGCAATATATTTGCTTCTTTCTCATGTGGCTGAGGCAGGTGGTTGAACATGAAGTTCAATTCTTGTTTATTTTTTTAAATATTTGTCTTTGTTACTGGTGGTGTTCATTATACCATTAAACTCCATTGGGGAAAATGTAATCCAAAAAATGTCCTGCCTGTATTGTTCTCAGCAGTTCTGTGCAGGAATTAATCACAAAGCAAGAAGTCAGAGTAACTTGTCTACTTTTATAAATTTTACATAATAAGCAAATGTAGAGGGTAGTCAGGTTGCTAGACATAGGACAGAACATTCCTTCTCAGACTTTTTCACTGCAGTTTCCTTTCCTGTTAAGCACACTTTTATTCCTAGACTAGCCATCTCTTTCCAATGTTCATTTCCTAAAAGATGGAAGCTGGTGTCTGGAGGAGTCAATCAATATGATAAATGCAAGACAACTGTTCTTTATGGTCACAGCATTGTGCTGCTTGTAGTCCTCCAAACCTATCATTCAGTGCCACTGTTACTGCATCAGGCAAGGATAATCCTGCTTCATAGTATTTCAGGATTTATCGAATTTCCCTTGCTGCATATACCAAATCAAGAACTGTATTTTTGAGTGATTTATAGTGTAAATCAAACTCTTCATAATGAGCACAGGCACCTCACCCAAATGTCAAACAAAAAGATCTGTTAAGTCTTAGTCTTTTGAGTATCACCAGCTCTTACATAAAAGTTTAAATACTCGGTTTGAAAGTGAGTTTATTACACTGGGCCCGTGTTTGGCTGGTAATAACATATATCTAACATTGTTCACCTGTACATTTCAAGTATCTTCATTCCTGCCCTCACATCTCAGGAAACAGTCACTTATCCAAGTCATGCTGATAGCATTTTGTATATCATAAACATTTTAGGTAGTATTTTATTCCTACATACTGGTAGGCGTCGGTTGTTCTCGTACACAGCAATAGTATGTTTACCAAGCTCATTCCTACTTTAGCCATATACTAATCCTAAAGCTTGAAGATGTAACAACTAAATGAGAAAACAAATTTGTGCTGGATGCGAAGTGGCACAAACCCAAAGTTCACTGAAGCCAACCGGAAACCATCTTACAGGCTTCAAAATTACTTTGAAAGAATTTTCAGTGTAAGGGGTTTTATTATTATTATTATTACTTCAGGATCAGTTTTCCTGGCTTTAGAAAGAAGATAAATGTACAGCTATTTTTCTCATCTGTCTTTTTATATATCGCAGTATATTTGCCCATTTCAGATCACGTGAAATCTCTGGACCTTCAGTCAAACAGCAAACACAAAACACAGTACTCCTGACTTTCTTGGCACCAGCACACTGTAGCCTGTTGAAGTCCAAGCTTGTTTTTCCTTCCAAGAGCCAAGCAATGCAATAGAATAGTTGGAGCAGGTTTCTGCTTCAGCAAGGACCCAAGCTTGTGTTTGGTCAAACAAGGAGCAGCATTAATCCACCACTTAACTGCAGTCACCTCAGGGCAGAAATTGGCAGCCATTTAACATGATGGAGTAATGTTACACAATAGTTCAGGGTAGAAAGCGAAGAATCATGTATCCATTGAAAAGTCTAGGAGAGATTAATGGAGAGAATATAATTACAGCTGGAATTTGGATGGGATGTCAGGATTAGCACCTCTATACTTGCAAAGAGTGCCGCACGATGTTTAGTAACCATGCCACCCAATGAATTACATGATCTACGTCACAAACTGCAATGCTGCATTTACTTGGGAGCTCTTATCATTGATTGCTCTGTAATTCTGTTGAAAATGCATGGAATTTGACAAGATCACATCTTGAGATGGCATGCAAGCTACAACTGCACTTAACTAAACCTCAAAGAATCTATGCATCTTTACATTTTTGCCCTTTTCTTTTTCTTGTGTTTGTTGCACAGTCAAAGGAAACAGCTTTTTATGTGAATGATGATTAACAAGCAGTCCTGTTGAAGGGTGATGTAGCTGGTGTTAAGAACAGGCTCTTTTAATAGACATTTTAAAATGTGTTCTAACATGTGAAAATGATAGGCTGTCAAATCAGGTGTACACCAAGATAATAACATGCATTTGAGAAAAATGAGGTAAAATACACATTTTTACAGTATGAAGATAAATAGTGAAATACACACTTGCATACCTCAGTGTAAAGTGGGGGAGGGGGGGGGAGGGAGAGAAAAAATCCATTTAGAGTGGAATTATGAGTAGTCTAGACATCTCCATTGCCTTGTGCTTGAAATATCATCAACTGAATGTGTCTGGTCTTCCATACTTGTGCTTGAATTAAAGATATAGAGCATTTGTAGCATCCGTTTATCATCTGTTATCAAAATCTTTCTGCAAGGATTAAGGCATCTCCAGACAGGACTTTGTTTAAAGGTTATGGCTGTAGTTTCAGTATACAAACTTTTAGGCAGAAACAGGATGGGATCTTTTTGAAAATAACACAATTAATGGGAAACTTAATGAAAATGAAGCAGTAGAATGCCTGGTTTGTTTGAGATCAATGCCAAAACATCACCTTTCTTGCTTGTGTAGGACCTTGGTAAGTAGTAATTCAGGTTGTGGGCTACTGAAAGGATCGTTGTCTCTTCCTGTTTTTTTGGCAGTATACCACAGTCCACAATCCCCTTCCCTGATTGCTGCACTGACCTCTTAAGAACAAAGTGCCCAAGCATTTTAAGTTTAACCTTAGATACATGTAGTAAATAATAGGGATTTTCCCATTCCTGTTAATGCTGCCATTTTCAAGTATATGATAAATGTTAAGTCCTCTCCCTTTATAAAATGTTTTGATGTTCAGTTCTTATTTCATTCTTTAATCTTTGGTATGTGCCCAACAAAAGCAATTCAGAACACTTCCCAAAATAGCATGGGAGACCAAATATAGAATGCCGGCCCTTGAAAGAACTAGATAAATGAACTGAGACTGTTGCAGATATATTGAAAAGTCTAGGGAAACTTCCTGTACTGATTCTTTACTTTTCAGGTTTTCCTAGTTAACAAGATGGTGGTAAGATCTTCCAGTTAGCTGAGTTTCAAGGAGATGGATGTAGGGCCCAGTGACATGCATGCTGCAGAGAGCTACTGAGACCATCAGGAAAGTTAACTGTCATATTTGGTTAATGATTTCCATGCACTGATGGCACTCAACTTGAACTAGAGCCAAAATGAAATAGCCTTCAGAGATGTACTTCAGGTGTGTATTAGACTTTCACACAAAGGTTTGAACTTGTGATCTGGCAGCTACAGATTTCTTAATGTTTAAGGTTACTCTAATTCTCCAGCTTGCTAAACTTTGAATAAAATAGAGGTTTAGAAGTGGATCCCAATGTTTTAAATAGCATCTAAATGAGCTAATTGGGCTAGACCAGGACTAGATTAACATACCTCTAGCTATGTGTAGCAACTGCAAACCAAATGTGAACTCAGATCCTTCATTTGCAGCTCAGGAAAACCCTGAGAGTTATTTCAAAAGTGAATGGGAATTCTGGTTGCGTGACTTCTGTGACAGTTTTTAATTTAAATGCAGAATCACAACCACTGATAAGGAGACTGAGAGTAGGCTCTTTTTAGAGGCATCTTCTTATTTGACTTCAAAAGATCCTGCAGATTCTGAACTGCGTTTGTTTTCAATTCAGAAAATCAGGATTGCATCTGTTCTTTCCAGAAAAATTTACTTCCTTTGAGTAGGTCCCAAACATTCTTAGGTATTGATCACACATTGAAAGGCTCATATCCTGGTTCAAATAGGTAACAGTTGTTCTTTCTTTTGTTTTGGGAGGGAAGGAACAAAACAAAACAATGCCCAGAATGCCAGTTTGAACCATGCAGGACACTTTCCTCACCTGAGTAGATTACCCTGGGGAGACAGGTAGATACCCTATGTGGAGTTGTTCCAAGCTCTTCAAACCTAGCATCAAAGGAGGAACCCTCTGGCTTAGAGGTGAGAAAATGATGCCCTGAGGTGCATCTTCTGTGTCAGGCAGATAGCAAGCATTGGGCTCGTAAAACAATATTTGAAGGAAGGTAAAAACAAACATGAAGGAAAAGGGAAGAGATTCTTATTAGCTGCAAAGTAAGGATCTTCGATCACAATCTCTGACAAAGAACAGCACTATTGGACTGTAAATCACTGTGGCCCACTGAGAAACCTGTGCTGATAAAAGGGAGTCTGATAGGCCAGGGAAGAGGTTCAGGGTGGCTTGCAGGGAAAATCTTTCATTCCAAACACACACACCAGACCAGCAGAGGCAGGAGGAGCAGGTACGGGCAGGCAGTCCTGAATAGGAGGGTGAAATGGGATTTCAGTTCGTTCTTTCTACAAAGAGGATAGGAAAGCCCCTCTGTGATGCTCTTATTTAGTGAAAGAGGGCTGCCTTAAGACTAAGATTATTCCTATTTTGTGTTGTATTCTTCCCATCAGCTCCTGGTCTAGTGACAAACCCTAAATGACAGGGCAGCAAGGCAGATCTATCAGTTTTGTGAAACAAACCTGAGCAAGCACCGCTTGTTTGATGGCAGCTAAGTATGGCTGTGGAAGGTATTTGCAAATCACACAGCTCAATGCATGTTAAAAAGCCTTGGAGAAGAAAATAAAGTACGTAGGAGTTGGTCAGACTTGAGCAAGGTAAGTGAGCTCAGTCACAATACAGTGACATTGAGTGCGTTCAGAGATCGCCTTTCATGCATTTGGTACACAGCTAGCAGGATATGAGTGACCTGTAACATTGTGTGTTTCTTGTAAAACTTGCACTTTTTAACCTGCTTACTTTATAGTGGCATGAATATCGCATTCTTTCTTTTGCTTCCCACTCTCACCCTTATACAGTTTAATCATGCCCCCATAGCAAGGGGGAGTTTAATGTAATGTAATTTACATCTCCTAGAGGTAAGAAGGAGAGAGATAGGAGGAAAAGCAGCTAATTGATGAGTTTAAGCACTTTTCTCTCAACTCCTCAAACATTGCAGGTATAATATTTCACTATACTGCAGAATTTGTGGGAGATACATGAAAGACCTGAATTAAGAGGTGATTAGAAAAGAAAATAACAAGGAAAGGTTTAAGAAAAGCTTTGGCAGATACTTTTTGTTCCTTTGCTAATGGAAGGGACAGATATGGAAGACTACACTTTGCCCTTGATACTAGATACTAACCTTGATACTGACCTTCATATTATTCTACTTTACACCTGCTTTCCAGGGGCTGCTCCATAGCACTAGTGTAGAATCATCCCAACACTTTCATATTCCTCTTCCTTTCCAGTGTTCCTCTACGTTCCTTCCCTCTTATGTTTCATTGAGCTAAGATATAAAGACTAGGTGATGAGAAAAATCCCTCCCATGCAGTAGTTTGCCCCTGGGCCACTTCTGCCAGTACTGGACGGATATTTTGTGCCAGCAGAGAGGCTCAAAATGCACTGAAGATTCTATTTCTGAAACTTTAAGCAGTTACACATTTCTCATTGAGGTGTTTCTGTGATATCTAAAGGTACAAAACGGCAATGCTGATGTCTCCCCTCTTTAAGGTTTACCTTCCTCTGGTCATAGTAGATTTTCTGTGATCAACACTTGCCCAGAATATCTTGCTGAATCCTGGTTCTTGCATTTTACTACTGGTCCAGCTAACTTGGCATTCGCATGCTAAGATGCAACTTATGAACTTCCTTGGTACACTTGAAGAAATGGGGAGGGAGAAAACATGAACTTCCTTGGTACACTTGAAGAAATGGGGAGGGAGAAAACATGCATAGGTGTTGAAGCACTAGACTGTGCTATAAGCAAAAATACATTTAGAAAGTATTAAACTGTGTATTAAAAAACCAAACAAAACAACAAAAATCCCAACAGACAGTCTACTGTCTTCCCTGTCTACTATGGAAAGCTTGAAAGGGGAATTCCAGCTTCTGCCATTAGGAATAAATCACCAACAGCAAGGAGGTACTAACTAGTTAGACACGGTACTTTCCCCAGGAGAATATCCTGTTATATCATTGAGAAATATTCTAACCTGAGGCAACTGATCTTAACAGTTCAGTGTCTTAAATTTAGGGAGAAAGAAAAGAACAACGATAGCACTTGCTCTTCATTGAGGCACTTGCCTTGAGAGGCCTCTCAATTCCAATTTAGATGAACAAAGTCACTGTCCTTCTGACAAGTGCTTACATGCAACACAGCTCCATAACTTCACTGATTGAGACTATTTAAATTGGGTAAACCTTGTAAATCTTTTCACTGGAGAAACAGGGTCTTGGAGCCACTACCAAATCACCCAAGTAGAGTCAAATTAGATTAGATCACAGCTAAATCCATCCCTTACATCCTGTCTCTTACAATGGTCATTTGTGGATGCAGATGGAAAGCTTGTAAGAAACAGGAAGTTTGTCTCATTTTATTAGCAAAATGAATAATTTTGTGTAATCTGAACCTTGAGGTTTTGTATCTTGACTTGGCTGTCAGATTCCCCCCCCTTAAATTAATTGAGAGGCTTAATGTGGTAATAGGAGCTGAAGGGCACGGACATCTCTCAGTTGGTAGTTTCTGTTTCAAACCAAGAGTGATGAGTAGTTAATGCGTTCATGTTTCTCTATTCCAATACTCAGCAATGAGCTCTTCAGTGAACTGATCCAAGTGGCCACAAGCATGCAGAAAACCCAACCCGGGATGCATTTTCACGAGTAAATAGCAAAATGTCCAGATAAGAAAATTCTTTCTTCAAAGATAGATCAAGTGAAGGTAGAAGAAGACATGTTGAGAAATTCCTGAAGTATTTAGTGATTCTCTTATATATATGGTGTCATACAGAACAGTATTTCAGAGTTCATATTCCAGAGACCCTCATTCTCAGATGTAGCCTGTTTAAAGGTAATGTGACCATCCTGAATGGCTGCATTCACTAAAGCTAATTTCTTCCTTCTGTTTTGACCACAAGAGTTTTGTGCCAATGACTTCACTTCTTTCCTTCTTTAGAAGGTGCTGAGTAAATAGTTGGAGCTATGTGTAACAACAAAACCAGTTCTACTATGTTAATTCTTGACCTCTGATAATCAAGGGTACAGTATTTAATATAGGGATGTATTTCCAGCAGGCTACAGCCATGCCCTTTTGTTTTGCAAACTGTATAACCATACTACAAAGGAATGGAGGCTTAAAAGATGGGAAAAATTATGTCCTTTTAGTTGAAGGTATTCAGAAAGTCAACTCCAAAGAGATTATTTTTAAATATATCTAGATGCTTCAAACTGCAGATGGAGGTGCTTCTGAAAGTCTTATTAGGCCCTCATTTGAGAAATGAAGTATGATTGCAGGCAGTGGGGGAGCCCAATCTCTAAAATTCTCCGACCCACATGTGCACTCAGGGATTATTTTTTTGTATATCAGTATGCATCTGTCTCTTACAAGAACACATACACTTAATGTCCTGTAGACCCTGAGAGTTAAGAGCAGGTACAGCTGAAAGTCCTCTTCAAACCTTACCAAGGTCAGAATGCAGACCCCCTGCGGCAGCTCTGACCTGTCTCAGCACAGTACAGATACTCCACTGTTCTGACAGGCTGGCAGTTCATCACCCAGATGCAAGGCTCTGATCTCCTCTGTTTGTCAGCAGTGCTGTCACAGGTGAAATTTTGCAGATTTCCAAAGGTAGGTGAATTACAGAGTCAAACATGACTTGGGGGCAGAGGCAGAGAGGAGGGCAGGGAGTATGCAGTTATAATTTCTTTAAGTCTTCAAGATGTCTCAGGCATGGTACTTGGTGCTTTTGTCTGGCTCTCGCCCATGACTGTACTGGAAGAGGCCTAAGGGACAGTTCTTGGAATTCTTCAGATTGTCAGGGATGTGCTGCTCAGCCAATGTGGATTTCTCAGGTATAGGAGGTAAATCTTTACGTCCTGCATTGAGCCATCTTCAAGACTTTCAGACTTGCAATATTCATATTAGACAGGGCCCCAAACCTTTACTTTCTTATATATGAAGCTTTACTTACTTTTCTCTAAAGTCTTATATTTTGAAGTAGTTAGGAATCTTATGAGCATGGAAACATGAATCCTGTATATCCTGTACAGAGCCCTGATACAGGGCTCTGAATCTGATGGCAATTCCAGTGCTTCAGTTCAGAGCTCTCAAGCTGTCAGAATGCAGAATGAGACTTAATTTTTGGTGTTGAGTTGTGAATAACAACAATGAACACTAGCTAGTTGTGTTCATTTTTATAGTGGAAACTTGGAAACAGCCACAGACTAACAATCATGTGAAGGACTCCTCAAAAAAAGGAGCAGACATCTCAGGAATGGCCTAACCACGATTGATAGTAAAGAAAAGAGAAAGGTTACACTGGTATATAGAAGTATAGTAAGCAAACTGATCAAGCTATACACTGCTTATGTATTCCCTAGCTCATCTCACTAATATTCCAATAATTTGACAGTGTTCTACTTTCTCTGTAATTGGTCAAGCATTTAGCAAATAAACTATACAGCAAATACTATTCATTAAATAATTAATTTTCCAGCCAAAGGGCTGGAAATGGGTATTCAAGTAGCTCAGCGGCACATTGACAATGTGAAACCTAAGTCCAGTTCATTCTAAACAGCTAATTTTGTGATAGCATGAGTGATGAAAGGAGAGCAATAGTCTTTGTGGAGAAAGTCAAGCGTCAAAATGCACTGCTAACACTCTTGAGTATTTCCATCTTCCCAGACATAATATATGCTGCATACATCTGTGTGATTCTAGTTGTCCTACCCTTAGTCTCCTCTTCCTGGTCTCTTCAACCTCAATGCTAAAACATGCTTTCCTTGTGAGGAAAAAAGTGGTGAAAGTGATCCAAATAGATTAATTTAGAAACCTACACCAAGTATCAGTATGGGAACTGTGTCTTAAGTATGAGCCACAGTTTTAACTCTACAAAACAATTCTGTTCTAACAGATCTATTGCCCAAAGCATCTCCTAGATAGCTGTGCTGTTGTGTATGTATTTTACTGCTTTGGTCAGTCAAGTGTCAAAGATACAGGCCTCCTTCCCTTGCAACTCTGGGCTCTGACACTTACCCCAGTCACCACCTATCTGAGAGGAAAGCAGGATAACTCAGTGATAACTCTAGTATGCCAGTCATAACATTTATGTGGACATGATCTCTACCTTCCTAATGTCATCATGTGCTGCCTTGTATACTGAGGAAAAGACGATGTTAAATGTGCAACCACTTCCTTTTTCTCAGATTTATTTCCATTCTATATTGGGAATGAACTGCCCAGCTGAAATATCTCTAAATGTCAGCAAAAAAGTTTCTGGATTAGGAATGCTGTGTGAAATATCTTCAGAGATGCAATCATCTTCAGAGATGCAGTTTCCCCAGTGTCCCCCATATAGGCATACGATGAATCCCAACCATTCTACTAAAAGTTCTTTACATATGAAAGAATTGTCATAGACAAACAAACTTGCACTTTACTTAAGCCAAGATTCTGTCTCTTACAGGGACCAGTACCAAATGCTACAGAGGAAATAAGAAAAAAAAACAACTTGCCACAAGGAGAATCTTCTTAATTGTGAAAGTTAGAGAATGGCTGAAAAATGAGTTCAAAAGGAAATAGGTTTTGCCAGTTACACAATTATGCATAAGCTAAGGTATTTTTTTTCCCACACAGGCTGTTTCTTTAGAATTTATATGATGAGGTTTTACATATATGGGAACAAACAATATGCTTGTTTCTGAGAGGATACCATAGAGCGCTGCATTCTCACCAATATCCATGTAAACCTCTAAATAGCTGTTCAAGGTGAAAAGCACTCCCCAGTTTTCATAGCGCAGCCTGTTAAGAGGGTCACAACGAAACCTCATGATGAGTGGCTATGGTGCATCTGGAAGGGGTGTCTGGTTTCTGAGCCAAGAGGCAGAAGCGGGACCCCAAGGGAAGGCTCTGTCCCTGACCCCCTTTGCCCTCCCTTGTTCTGATCTTTATTGGGCCGTCTGCCTCGTAGCATCAAAGGCAAAAGCAGGCCCGTGATTTGTCCTACAACAGCTCTATAAAAAACATAATTGCCCAATAACCCTCTGTCTGCAAACCAAGCCATCTTCCTGTTTCTTCTCTCATAAAGACTATTTGACAAGCCTGTTCCATCAGCTTATAAAAACCTAGAAATAGTTGCCTTCCCTGGAAAGAAACTTTGGAGAAAAACAGAAAAGAAACTCCTTTCTATTACATACACCATACACCACCCACCTCTAAACTTCCCACAAGTAAAATATGTAAAACACTTAAGACAGCCAAATTACCTACTAGCATGACAAGCACTACATATTGAATTTATAGGGTCAGAAATGTTCTGTACTTTAAATTAAACAAAAGTGAGGTAGAGTATGTGCTGCTAAACTAGAAAGGTCATGATCTAAAAGTGGTGCAGTAAGAATTACTCTGAATATCCAGCATTATTCTGAAGTTGCATGTGGTCAGAGACCATTTAAGATTGTTCTTTTTTTATACTTCTCTTTCTCTCTTCTTAAGGAGCTTGTTTTCCCCCATAACAACATTGCTGCAAGACTCACCAACCAAAATGATTCCTCAGCCTCCCTGTCAATAAGGATGCTGATGTAAATTGTCCAGTCACCTTCTGGTTAGTGTAGCGAGTAGCTCATTCAGGAAACATTCTGTCCTTGAGCATCCCTGAGAAAATACAGAGAAACTCTAAATTAAAATTTGTATACATAAGCTTTAAATCTAGATCACTTTGTGCTTCAGCCACTAAAAAATAATTTTAAGTAATCCTTTGACCAATCTTACTTCTGACAAAGTTTTAAAAAATCAGCTATCCAACAACTTGTCTGACTGTCACAGGTTTCATTTGAAATATTTAACATAGATACACAATTAAGATTTGATTTGTGGTGCTGAGATTTACATTCCTGGCAAATGTTAAGACTATTGCATTTTAATTTACTTTCCATACAAAATAGTTGCTTTGATATGTCTGAGAACAACTGCCTTGGGATTTGTTCCTCCCAAATGACGTCAAATAAGAATTCCTCTATTAATATTAGTGGATGAAGGATCAGGTTTTCAAAAACAAAGAAATAATTTATGACTGCTGCTATGGGCCAAATCTTGAAGTGTTTATTACACATGCAAGACTGTCCTTGAAATCAATGAGGACCTCAATGAGAAAGAAAGGCGGTGTCAAAGCTAAGGGAAGATACTGATTTCAGATGCCACTGTTCTAAATCTATGGATGTTTCAAAATACTTTGATTTCACACTGTTGTGTTTGCAACCCAGGATTTGATTTTACAGTTCTGTGTAAACAAAAAAAAAATCCAAATCTGGGACAATGATAAAACCAGAAACCTGAAGGTGCCCTTGTAGATAAGGCCATTCTGAGAGGATGCTGGAAGTCATTTTGCTGCTCATTTTACAGCCAAGGCCTTTTTAGATTCTGTGTCTGAACTCAGGGCAGTGGGTGCCTTATCAATTTTTTCTTGACTTCTAGATTCTATGCAAACAACAGTCTGAAGTGGACAGAATAATTCTTCATCTAATATTCCTGATAATCTTGCCCTAGCTCTACTGGTAAACTGTATGTTCAAGATATTTATCAAGCATGTATCTAGATTTCCAAGTTGAAGCATGCAGCACTATTTACTAGCTGTCAATATGCTGGTGTCCTTAACCAACAGCGTCACACCTTAGCTATAGGGAAGTCAGAACTGGAATTAATTCAACTACTTTGAATATGCCAGTTCCAGCTTACTTTGATTAACAGTCATAAGACGGTTGCTGTAGTATGTCTTAAATTCAGTCTTGGCATAACTTCAACATTTCTGTCAAAATGAACAAAGTTCATCAGGTAGATTTTTTGAGAAATATGGTGTATGAGTAAGAACTAACAGTTTCTTGGACTACTTTTATAAGTTCTCCTGCGTCAGCTAGTCTGAAGTCAGTTCAGCTCATGTGATTCAACTGTTTTTAAAACAGATTGACATAACTGGGACTGTCTGTTGGTCTTGCTGTAATACAATGTAATATAATGTCAGCAGCTGTAATTTGAGAGTTTCAAGTAATACGGTAAATTATTTCATTCACAGTACGTAGGATGTCTCTTGATATATTTTCCTAGCTTTTTTCAGTCTTACATAGAAAAGAAATATTTCACTTCTCTTCCATTCAGTTATCTGTTCTCTGATTTGTGTCTCTGTGGGACTGCAACTTGAATACAATTATCTACCTCCAGATTTTCATACAGCTGCCAGTTGCTGCTGGCTAACAATCCAACAATTCCAACATTCACTCTTGATTTCTTATCATGCATTGATTCATCTCTGTTCAGTGGCCTCCTGTGATCAGACAATCAAGTTATCAGAAAAGAACCATTTCCCAAGCCTTCTCTATTTTCTCTGCATTCTTTCTGTTCACCACAAGGCCAATGCATCTTCATGGGGGACTGTGCTCTGCACCTCCCCAACAGATACCACTGCAACTTTTCAGTAGTTGCACTTCTGAAGTATCTACTACCCGCTCTCCAGGCTCTCTCCTGCCCTTTATATCTAGTGGTGAAGCAACACCTCTCCCTCTTTTCACAAATTGGAAGGAATTAATCTCCCAAGCAGCTATATTCAGAGTGACCTGCCTGGTGTGGGCTTGAGTGCCTGTGGCCCAAGGCAATCTAGTTGGCTTGTCTTACAATGTGAGATGATCTAGGAGTCCTACTTGTTGTATCAAACACTGCAAAGCCAGCCTTAAAGAACTAAACCAACTTTAAAAATACAAAAGACAAAAAGAGGCAATCAGCTGAAGTCAGTGCCTGCCTCTTTCTCCCCATGTTTCAACTCTTCTCACCATCCTTTTAGTGCTTCCCTCTCTATCCTCCCTGGATAAATTGTCCCCTCTTAAGTCATCTAAGTGGTGAACAGAAATATTCTTAAAATGCTGAGCTCACCCTATGATGAGAAGGTAGCATTTTCAATCAATGAAGACTTCAGGCAGATTCTCAAGTACAGCTTATCCAGAATAGTGGATAGATAGTGGTCAGTCACATACCTCAGTCATCTCCATCTTATTCTATGTACTGCCCAACCTAGGAATCCCTTCTTCCTTGTGTCTACCAGTAGTCTTGTCTTCTGTTCAGGAGCCTACTCTTCCCACCCAATTTGTCTTGGGGATTCCCTAGTGACTTATTCTCCTCTCTTTGCCTGAGGAAACCCCTCAGCAGCATAGCTAACCCTGTTTATGTAAAAATGCCCCTTCCCTTAGCCTTACTCGAGCCCTATGTGCCCTCTGCAAATGGCATGCCAGTCTCAGGAGCCAATTGCTAGCACCGATACCTCCACCTGGGGGAAGCAGAGAACCACAAAATGCTCCTTACTTTTGGAAGGTTCCCGAGTACTCTTCTGCTTTAGGCAGGAAGTTAGCACCTAAATATGCATAATCAGACTCCAGGCTGTGCCAGGTCCAACACCAGCATGGAACAACCAGAACTTGGCTTAAAACCTGCTACATGCAGGAGTTCTCATCTAAAAGAGGCACTGTGTTGGTTGTGTTGTCCTGAGAACAACGGGACTGGCATCACCTTTGGGAAGACTGATAAACTAAGGAGTTTATGTGCACTTCTTTCATCAACAACTTTTCCATGCAAACACCAAGTTCTGAATATGTTTAAACCTCATACCTCCATTCTATCAATCTTGATGGTTTCTCCCAAGGAAGAACTGGACCTAAACGTGGGGTTTGACCTGTAGCTCTATTATAGCTGTATGCAATACAGTGAGATTATAAAACGCAAATGGCATGATGCTGGACAGATTCATCGCTCTTGAAGTTGGAATGTTAAGTTTGTCTGGGCCACCAGGCTGTAATGCATGTATTCTCTTAATGAAGGTTGCGTTACATACATTGAATGATTACTCCAGTAGTAATTTCTAATTCTACGGTATTGGAGAACAAAAAAAAAGTATGCCATTTGTAATGATACCTATACTATTAGTATGCAGTATTTATGCAGTAAACTGCATTGACTTCTATGAGGAAAGCAGAGAGGTGCTGGATACAGCACTTAGCACGACAGACTGAATTTTGAGCAAAAAATGGAAATGAATGCCTGCTCTTAGAAAAAATGAATCAATGTGTCAGTAGTGGAAAAAAGTTCATGCCAAGCAGCAGGAACCTATTTTATTTAGAGTCTCCTCCAAAGATACTAGTTAAAAAAAGGTAACTTGCCTTGAAACATTAAAAACCTGAGTTGGCCCATCTGATGTTTAGATCTGCGGCCAATGCCTTCAAGCCCAGTGCTGACCTCTAAGAGTCCCTGCTCAGCAACTGTTCCACAAAGTTGTTTAAAATGAAGGTTTTGATCCTCCTTAGCAAATCTGTATGGTATAAAATTGAGCTAAACCAGAGACTTGTTAAACAAAATAAGGCTCAGTGCTGGCTTGGAAGTTTGCTTGTGCTGTACAGAACTGAGACTCAAAGGAGAATCAGGTAAAACAAAAATTGTTGAAGAACAAAACTTTTCTCTAGCTCCATCACTTGGGTTCTTACACATGTTGAAAAATAAACAGCCACCAACTTTTACGATAGCAGGACTTGGGAGTGCGCTACTGGGAAACCCACTAAACCTTTAAAGGAGGTACCTTTGGAAATATTTTATGGACACTCATCTCCCCAGTAGGAAAGTTAGTGCTGGAAAGAGACATCTTTAACAAATAAATAATGGTTTATTAAGCCACTTGTCTTCACAGCAGGAAATAAACTAGGGGGTGGGGAAGGAGGGTGGTGGGGTGACAAAGGAAGGGAAACAAAAAACGTTACCCTCACAACCCCTCTGCTCCAACAGTGCTGTATTTATTTAAAACACCCTTCTCCCAAGACAGATGGAAAAAATAATTAAACCAGCCACCCACCCCTTTTATTAAACTCCTTTGTGACCACCAGGGATACGATTAACATGGCCACCATAAAAACCCAGTCCCCTACCCTCAAAATAAAGAGAAAAACACAAGCAAGAGTGAGACACCGTGCAGGGCAGGAAGTAAATTAAGAACCTGCCTCTAGGGCAGTGAGAATATTTTTGAGAGTGCCTGCTGGAAAATTTGACAAGAGAATCATAGTAAAGCGGTAAGCATTCAGTTTATCCCAGCTAGGCCTTGAGGGCTCGCGGAAAAGAATCTGTCTTTAGGCAATCAGCTTGGTGTGGAGATGCTGTGTGGAACTGCCATAGCTCAACAACAGAGTAAGCACATAGCCACTTGTGAGGACGGAATGGCGAGATACAAGTTGTTCCAAATTTTCCAAGTTTTGAAGCTTGTTCAAATCCTCTGATGTCCCCTGCGCAATCACAGAGACAATTCATGTGGTGCTAGGCATCTCATCCATTCTTTTTATTTAATTCACTGGTCTTTTCTATTGTCTTCCTACTGCTGCTTCAAGGCATTTCATGTCTGCAGAAGGCCAGGCCACATTTCCCCAGAAAAATCCCTCTTCATTCAAACAGAAGTCTGGATTTTTCCTGTTGATTATATAGCACCATGGCAACTCTGGGTTCATGGATCCCATGCAGCAGATCTCTTCCTCTCCCCCACCTCCCCTCAAAAGCTCTGTTATAGTCACTGGTACCTTAGTTTCCAGGCCAAACCAGCCTCCCTTCCACAAGATCACAGATACTCAGGACAAACAACCTTCATCCCTTTGTGATGACTCTTCTGTGATCTCTTGGACTCCACTGCCCTGCCTGTCATTAGAATCTTAGGGAAAAAAAAAAAAAGAAATCTTAAACCTATCTGTGGCTACTCACATTTATTCTCATTGGCACAGTGGCTACAAAACCAGATAGAAACAGAATAGCTAATTAATAAAAGGCTAGAGCAGGCTTTATGTACATGACATTTTGCAGTTACAGGAGGAGGCCCTACTGGAGGCATCACTGTACTTAGATACAGAATCTACTGTATTATTTCCATGTTATCTTTAGTAATAAACTTACCCTTTCTGAATGCGTGTATACCAACATTTGCTCCTGACTGCAGCACTTCATTTATTAGGATTACCCCTGGGCAAAAGGAGATCAACCAGAATAAGTATGTAGAAGGCTTTTCATCATTGCAGCCTGAGTGAAAAATGTTATGTGTAGTGTCTATCAGTGCATAATGGTGATCAGAAGCCATGCCAAATGTGGCAGCCTAGAACAAGAAGCTGCCAGGATAAGATGATAGTCATCTCTCTGGTATAAGATCTGTCAGCTTCCCAAACCAGAGATTTCCTTTCCATGATTGCCAAGAAAGCTCCTTGCTCACTGTCGTCATTATATAAGGAAGCACTGAAAACATTTTTAATATCTTGTGAGAACACATTCATAGGAAATATTCCTCGATTACATTTGATTTCAAGCTTACCTGGGAAGCATTTTGCCTGCCTTCTATTAACCACAGACCTGAATGTTCTACTCTCCTTCCCTTAGGAAAAACAGGAGGCCTAATGGCTTAGTCATAAGTTGTTAATACAGACCAAGCTTGTGATTAGTATCCTCTGCGCTATGGTAAAGGTTGACTGTAGGAGCATAAGTGATACCAGCTCAAGTACAGAATGAACAAAATCACTTCTTGTATGGAAAAAAGGTCTCCATTGAGTCGCCACAGTGACAACTGTTTATAGTGTTCTGTAAATACAGAAAAGAGATACCTGGAGGGCATGTAAGAGCAACATATAGCTGAGACGGACAATTGTCTATAGAGAAAAGGACCGAAATAGAAGATGCTCCCACTAATAAGAGACCTTTTTGAAGAAAAAAGGGAAGAATAATATTAGCACTGTATAGGCCAAAATCTCCCCTGCCCCCTTAGTAAAATAATGTTTTTCTTTAGTGAAGTGGTTTAATAATGCCTGATTAATAGGAATGGAGGGATGAGGAGTTGGTAACTACACTACTATCCAGTTAGGTAAATGGCAAGCAAAATCAGAAAAGTAGGTGTTAATTACATCTAATACATGTTAATGTGTCTCTTCTTAGAAGAGTTGAACACACTTTGTAAGTGCTACATTACTGGTATGCATAATAATAGATAACTAGTGTTTTGATAACTAGAGTACTGTATGTGATTGCAGATGTTGGGGAAAATCAGACTAGTAGAGCATGGTTCAGCAAAAGGGCACTGAGTCAGAAAACTGATTGCATTTATTGCTGGCTCTGCTACTAAAGTGTTTTGAGACTATGAGTAAATCACTTTGTCCCCTATCTATGAAATGATAAGGACAAATGGGCTTCCTTTGTAAGATGTATATTGACATAAATAGATAAAAAGTGTTAAAATGAAAGATGAATGTTATTGGATAGCTGGGATTGGACTTAAAGCATTACTGGAATGTACAGTCTAGGTGCAAGTGGGAATATCTGCTAACTGAGCTGGATGGGAAGTCTCATAAAAGTATCTTTCATGACTATGCGGAGATGACAGCATCATAATTTTAATGTCCTGTCTGGATGGCTTTTATACAGCAACACGCATACTGTTCAGTACAGTTTAGGATACCTATTTTAATGTCTAGCTACTAACCTAACTACTTTAAAATTAGTTTTAATGTATATGCATTGTATCACATTCTCAGCAGGGATCACAAGTCAACATCCGAGCCTTAGGATCTGAGGGAGCAACTGACCTTGCCAGAATTTCAACTTTGGGTTACTGGCAATCAAAGTATTTCTGTCCTCCTGCTCTGACAACCAATCTGTTCATCTGGCAAGCAGTTATTAAGCAGTTGATGTGGGCTGGCCCTGCTCACTGGCATTTTATCATCACTTGTAGCATTCATCCACTGCTTGTGGGGATGGATGTCAGAAGAGAGATTTTGAGGGTTTTAATCAATTTCCTGAGTTCCGCCCATCAACAGTGTCTTCATTTCCTGCCGCTTTATAAAACAGAGTTAAGTTACAGTCACAGGCTTGTTTTGGGTTATTCTAAATAATCCCACTGAGCTGCTTCAAGTTTACACTCATCTGGGATCCCGCTGCAAAGACTATGGGGATTGATGAGAATCTTCACAAGACTTTATATCAGGTCTTCCAGCCTTAATCCTACATTGTGTAAATTGTTCGTGGATTAGAAAAAAAAAAAACAGCACAGCAGTTGGAAAACCACTCTCTTCATAAACTTGTACTGAATGAATTTCATAAATCTTGTGTTAAGTAATTTCATATAATATTTAACTAAGAACTAGTGGGTGCTGCTTTCTTGTTTTATTCTGAGAGAGATCAATTTCTGAGTTCTATGGTAGTATCGTATGAAAGAAAGATTAACATGTACATAAAGATTTTCAGTATTTGTCTCTTACCTAGACATTTCTGATAACCTAGAGTTTAGCTTCTATGGGACAAAATTTTGTCTAACTAAAATTTTAAAGTCTCAGGACTGTGAAGTAAACTTACGCTAGTTGTGGCTTGGAGAGTTATCAGGGACTTGACTAGGGATGTTAAGAAAAGTCTGAGTACATTAGGTACATTGATTGCTCTAATTTTTATGACTTAAAAAGGGTTTCTTAAACAAGTTTCCATGTTTGTTTATTGACATGATTTTCTTTGACAACTTTGTCTCACTGGTACCCAGATCTGTGATCCATTCATGCACAGGACATTGTGTTTAAAGGCATTGTCTGATATGACAACTGTGGCTTTTTAAGGAGAGGGTTTTTTTCTTTTTTGCGTTATTTGGCAGGTGAATAATGAAATAATGAAAGCAGATAATCTAAACCAGCACATACTACAACTAGTGACAGAATAATAGGTGATACTGGGGGATTAGTGTGGGAAAAACCACTCGGCATTATTACTAAAACGACCGTCTTCAGTAAGGTAAGGTACAGTGGCTGTGCGGCCACAGACAGTCTGTCACTTGAACTGGTCTCTACTTACTGCAAGGTTAACAGTCTACGTAAGAGAAAATCATCTAATAAGATTTTCATGGCATGAAATTTAGGTTAAAGTTCTCAAAAGCAAGTGATCACAAAACTGTGAATTTATCTACCTTATTCCCAATTTCATTTTAAATAAAATAATATTCTTGTGAATGCTTTAACTTATGTATCACAGTAAAGTGGGTTTGCTCATACTCAGGCAAGCTTAAGACATTTTGATGATGTCACCATCTCTCAACTAATACATGTAAGTTTGTGCTTAAGTTTAGCCTACTTTTGACAGACAATTCAAGGAGATGGCTCAGTTGTGTCAGAAAAGAATCTTTCTAGGAACTGATATTTAACCAAAACTCCATCAACCAACCATTTGTCCATGAATTATTGATAGCTTTTCACAACATACTCTAACTTGAATTTAACACTCTTCCCTCTTCATTTTTATACCACCTCTTTGAATTGTATCAAAGCTGAGAAGGCTGGGAACCTAGTTTACTTAAAAGAAAATGTGACAAGCTCAAATGTCTGCTTTGGCACAAAGATTCCTGCTCTTAAAGAAAGCAAAAGTGTTAGAAAGCAGCAAACCCTGATCCATTCCTTCTTTCATTATGGGTATAGTTTAAATTACTGTGGCTCTGATTCACTGAAGCATTTAACCCTGTATTTGACTCCAAGTAAGATCCTAAAGCACACTACAGTCAAATAAGGTGTATGCTTAAATGCTTTTGCTGTATAGGGGCAGATTTAAAATAATAAGCACCAAAATCTATTATGTAAACATATGTCTAAATTCAAACCGATACCATAAAATTAGTTATTTTTCTGTATTTGTTTTCCATACAAAAATATCATGGATAAAGAATATCAAAACTGAAAAGTCAAGTACTCAGACTTTGGTAAATAAATCAAGGCTGCCCATGTACAACTGCACTTACAACAGTGTACTCAGCCACAGACGTATTTATGAGAAAGGAGATGCCAGACACAGTGATTGTGTGCTGGTTTTTCTACTGTTTTTGCCACTCCTTGTTCAATCAAATCTCTTAAATTAATTAAAAAATCAAGGAAAGTTTGGTCTGGGTTAAGAACTCAGAAAAAAAAACTGGCAAGGAAATGGGGTTTGAAGAAAATGAAGCTCATAGCCTAAGTGAAGATAGTTTACACAGAATATTTTTGTAACTGAGTAATTGTGATAATGCAGCTATCTGATTCTCTTTGATAGCATGATCATCCCTCTTTCCTCAATTAATGTCTATAAAACAATAAATACCACTATCTCCTGGTTTAAATATGTCGATGTTATACTATGTCTTGGCATATTACTTGGCGTATTATTTCAGACAAAATCAGTCTAGCAACAGTTCAAGAGCAAACTACATGCTCAGACCTGGTCTGATTTTTGAATCAGTATGAAGACAGGTTGATGATTTTTCTTTGGTTCATCATAAAGATAGGCAGGTCTTCACAAAACTTTTGTTCAGGCTTATCTTGAGAGAAACCCTAACATCCATACCATGGCAGTGTTGGTAGCTCCTAGTCCTGCTTTTGTTAAGTGTATGAAACTGCAGCTCCTACTGTCAGAAGTTATTTAATCACTGTGTGAGATGGACATGAGAATCAGTGGAATATGTGATTTATTTCTTCACAGAATTCCTAAAAAGGACTTGTAATTTAGTTGCACTGAAAATCTGGGGATGGACAATGTTAACAGAAAGAAGAAATGGGAAAGAATTTTACATCTACAAGGAAAAAAGGAAAGAAAAGGCTGTAGCTGAAATATTTTGTGAAAAGATCTTGCTTTGGTTACTAGAACCATAAAAGGCATGATGTGATAGCAGGTTTATTCATTTCTAATTACGGACATGGCTTTATCTGCAAGTCTTCCTCCCCCTCCTCTGCTGACTGCCCCCCCTCCTTTTTCCTCCTGTCCCCTGGGGCAGCACTGTGGTGGGGCTCAATCACTCTTTTATTAGTTGTGATATACTGTGGCTAATTCCCTTAATCTGGACCTTGCTTTCCTATAAAGCCCAGACCTCAGGTATTGAATTTCCCTGATCAAAGTGCAACCAGTGTGGGACACAGCAATCTCCACTAAACAGGGGAGCTTGGGAAAGCTCGTAAATGGAGTAAAAGAAATACACATACACACACGCACTCACAAGATGGTGCAATCAATTGGTAGAACAATCACGTGTGAAATATTACTGGCTCCTTAAAGTGCTGGTTCTGGGATTTACTGCGGTGTATTAATCTGCTATGCTTAATGCATTGACCTTTCACCCCTAGCAATTCAGTAGACGGTGCTTGAATTGCCAGAAGCTAATACAATGGATTAGGAGCAGAAAGAGCCCACCATATTGAAGTGCCACGGCAGCCCGAAACCATCTGACCAGTAACTTCTCCATCTTTCTTAATAGACAGTGCCAGACAATGTGGCTACCACAGAAAGGCCTGTATTGACAGCAGAATTTCTGGAAAGGGAGATAGTGGAATAAAGGCTTGTTATAAAACAATAGAGAAGGGCAGTCTTGTGACTGAGTCACAAGACAGGGATTTAGAAGAATTTGTTTTATTCCATGGAGTCATTCCCTCCTTGTGCGTGACCTTAGGCAAGACAATTCACTTCTTACGATCATGTCTTTCCTATCTGTAAAATTGGGATAATGGCACTTACCTAATTTTCTCAGGGGCAACAGGGAAGCTTTGTTCATTGATATTTAAAAGGCACTTTAGGATCACAGGGAAGTGTTGTGTATGCATGCAAAATAGTATGATATTCAGTTCATTAAATATCCATATAGATGAAGAAGAGAGTGGAAGAGAACCTTCCTTCATATGTACACCAGGAAACTCAATCATTAATCTAAAAGCTTTCTCTTGAGTGTTGCATTCACTTGAATCAAAAAGTTAGCTCAGATCCAAAAATAAGTGCTATGTAGACTTGCAGGAATGTGTAGAAATAAATTATATGGAAAGCAATGCATATCTACAATGGCATAATCTATAATTAATAATAATCAAATGTCCTTTTCCTGCTTCGTTCGTCATTCAAAATCTTTACACTTCATGTACAGAAAACCCTTTGGAATTCAATTTCCAATGTTAACTCTTCAATGTCAACTGTAAGTATTCCATATAATTTAAAAATGGTTATACAGTGCTACTGAATTTGAGAGGAGTGTCCAAAAACCTCATAAAGGAGATTATTCTAAGTAATTGCTATCAAATACTATTAAATTCTGAATAGCGTTAAGCCCCCTCCACCCGCCTGCACAGGCACTCTCATTTAGGATTAAAGGGACCTTTATTTGATTTGTTTTACTTCAATACAAAATAAATTAGGTTGACCTGAATTAATGCCTCTTTGATACTCAGGAAGAG
>NW_009260350.1:2346055-2358082 GCF_000687185.1 Egretta garzetta | reverse complement strand
GTCTACATGGGGATTTACTATGCTTTAATTGGTCCACTTCAAAAGTTAATTTGGATATTTTTTCCTGACATGCTCAGAAACTACCCCAGAGTACGTGTCATTTATAAAACGGTGCAGAATTTAGAGCACAGGGCTCTGTGAATATACATTCAGAATTTACCACTTCAGTGAGTTTACCGGTACTGCTGTGTACTCCTCAGAACCAGAATATACTTATCATGATGAATAATGGTGAGATTCACTTCATCAAACTTTGGTTACCTAAGTTAGGTCTCTAGTCTAGGTTTGTTGTGTATACTAATTCAACAGAAAGATATGCAACCCTAGGAGATGACAAAGCCACCCTGGTACACATCTCTGAGGTTGCTGCTGCATGATTGCTTTAAGTCACCATAAGAGGAGGCTGTCCCAAAAAAGTTCACCTCGTATTCCCTTGTCCCTAGCTGCACGTTTTGCCATCTCTCTTGTGCCAGCAAGCACTCATACAGCTGCGTAACAAATTTGAGTCAGGAAACTTATCCAACTAAAACCAACTCTGAACAATAACAACAACAACAAGAGAGAGAACAAAGATTAGTTACAGAAGAGTCTCACTGCATGATGACTTATACAGGCTTCATTTTGATTGTGCAACCATATCCTAAAAAAAGCAGGGTTGTTTTCCAGAGATATTTCTTTCTGATTATATGAGCTTTGCAAGTTAGTTTATAGCAAACACCCAACTTAAGACAATTGACAAGAAAGAAACCTAGCCCCACGAAATCATACTTGTGCAAGCTCCGATGAATGGAAATAGGTCTGAGTTTCTGTGCGATATTTATACCTCATTCCTCGTGGTTAAGTGGTTTCACAGCAAGCGTTGGCAAAGACATTTCGAAACTGTCTTTTAAGTGCCCAATTTATAGTACCTTAAAGGGACATGTTTTTCAGAAGGTGCTGGGAGCCCATCCTGTGAAAACCATCACTCAAATAGGGCACTCAAAACTGCTCATCAGTTTTGAAACTCTTGGCCCTATCTAAAAGGAGTTACACTCATGTAAATTACTTTTTTTTAGCAATAGACCAATACATATATAATTTAATCCAGCCACGTGAATATTAAGAAACAATCTTTATTTGTGTGGCACTACTGATCGTGTGACACATGGATCAGACAACACACTGTGCATTTCAAGAACATCTTGACTCAAAACACTGTGTCCAAAAGGCCTGAGTGTTCAACTTGAACAGCTTTGAAAACAGAGCCCTTGAAATCATAATTCAAGGACTTGGAAGTAGCAGAGGGCAGAAGAGATGAATGGCATAACAGCCGAGAATGGATCTGAGCAGAAGGGATGTCACAGGGCCGCATGGGACAGTTGGGAAATTTCTTTGCCCTGGTGGGTTGTGGGCCCTCCTGCTCTCTGCCTGACATCAGCCACTTGGAATGCCAGTAATATAACACCCCTGCGACACTCGGTGCTCCTGCCGTACAGTTTTATTGCCCTGCTTCCACTCTCTCTGGTTTATATCGGATTGTGTTTTCCAAAGACAGGCAATAAAGAGGGGAGGAGGGGAAGGGGGATTTATAGCCTGCTAAACTAAACTTCCCTGGGCTTGCTGTCCTCTGTCCCAGCCCTCCTCTTGCTGCCCTGACTGTTCTGGAGGAATAGTGCTTATAGCAAGGTCTCAGGGTGTGAAGGACGAGGCTTGTCAGAGACTACTTGGGTTCTCTTCTTGGGAGGTCAGAGAGCACACACCGGTCATCCACTGACTCAGTTGCTTCAATGCACCAGGCACTGCGCCATGCTCTTATGGAAAAGCATGCAGCTTTTTTCACATGCTAATAATCTGGAGACCAATCTTGAATGGCATACTTACGATTTGGCACACAAGGCTCTCGCTGTTTGTGGAAGAACTGTGGAACGAGTTAAGGCTTACAAAAATCTGTCTTAATGCAGGCTTCTCTAGTACTTCTGCTTCTGTGAAGTGATTGTCAACAGATTTAATGTAAAGGTTTGGCTTGCTGCATGCGTGATTTCAAGCATGGTTTGATAGTATAATGTGGCTTAGGATCTTTATAATATAGATCTAAGGCTGGGAGCTTTTAGAACGGGAAGATGAAACATCTGGCAAGTCCTGATGAGGCCTCCAAAATACAACTGTGCTGCTGGTTGTCCCATTCCATAGTCCTTAAGGTATATGAGGTAAACATACGTAGCTAGAAACAATGGCAACTGTAGTTCTCTCAGTTAATGCTGTTTCTGCAAAAGGTAGCTAGAATTCTGAAAGGTTGTCATTTAGACATAGCTGCTTGGTGACAGGCATAACAGCACAATGGGATTTTGACATGCTCTATAAATATGGGAGGTGGGGCAGGAGATGGGGGACAGAGGAGATGGGGAGGGATATGGGATGGGGAGAACCATTTCTACACAGCAAATGCTTGGTGAAATGCTGACCCAAGGCGTAAGTCTTAAAAAGAAAGATTTTTATCTGTGATGACTACTTAGTGGAACGTTCCTCAAACTGTTCACAGTTTAAAACACGCAGTCTCTGCTAGTATTTTCTGGGTGATCAGATAAATAAATGGGATTCTTCCCTACTGGATTTCCAGTGTAATGTGTTATAGGGCTGAGAGAGAATGCAAAGTAAGTTTGTGAATCAAGTCATTGCATTCAGGTAAGTGTGGCAGATAAGTGGGGAGATGGACAATCACAAGTAAAACGCAAGCACATGCCACCACATAAACAGTGAAGTTACAATGGGCTCCACTATCCTGTGATAAAACTGTCAAGCGTCTCTCAAATGCCTGTCATTGACAGAAATTTTAAACTAGCTCTTACTGGTGTGATCTCACCATACCAGGTGCTCTCCGCTGGTCTCTCATTCATTGCTTTCCGATCACCTCCACCTTTGACAGCTGCCCTGGCTGTGGTGGGTAAGGTGAACAGACCAGCACACAAACACCATGCCTCAGCTTCTCTGGTGGGGGAATAATGAGTAGCGATGGGATTAAATGAGAGATAATGAATGGACTCTGCAAGGAATTTGTGAAACCACAGTGTTTGAATTGTTTAAGACAGTGCTGAACAAAGGACAAGAGAAAATACTGTACTGCAGGGAAAAATTCAGCAATGGCGGAGATGAGTGGTGTAATGGGACTTTCAAATCTTACGTTTCTCTGACTGAGAGACTGCACGTCGCAGCTTCTCAGTCCAGTTCAGCCGCGCACCACTTGACATGCCAAATGATACTAATCAAAGAACCACCCAGTTAGGTTAGCAAGTGGTTTTTTTTCACTTTTTAATCTTCTATTATGAACCAAAATGGTGTTGTGCTCTTTAGTGCATTATTAGGAGCCAGACAAAGGACTTGGAACTTCACTCTGCAGGGGATCTGGGGTTTGCACTATTGCACGTATTTAGGGAGAACTTGGTTTCAGCTAAGTATGAGGGACTGCTGTGTGCAACGTATAAAAAAGGAAGGGGGAATCTGTGTCTGGACACTAGTCACTTCTCCTGTCGCATTTGCAAGCTGAGCCTCTTCTTTCTGACAGAAAGCAGACAGATTGCTCCAATTTCAGCTTTTCTTTTTGTTTTGTACAGAGGTAGCAATTCCTTGCAAATGGTCTTCCTATGGGTCTTGAGAGGAAAACACTTCTCAGGCTAGGTTCGTGTGGTTTTATACTTTGTTTTTGTCCATTCTAAGGAGAAAAAATAGGTGTACTTATGCTAGCTGCTTTTCTTGCTTATTGGCTAAGTGGTTTGTGAATCTTTACCTCTGTCCAGTTATCACCTGCCTCACAGGCCAAAGTCATTATGACTTCCATGACACAGATCCAGAGAGAGCAAGGAAAGGACAACACCGTCTTTATGTAAAGATACTTCTTTTGCAGATGACGAGGTGGTATTCAGGAAGCTTATGATACTGAATCAAGCGGTGATACTGAATCAAGCGGAATGTCTGTGCGAGGTCAACTCAGAGAGGGAATTCATCATCTGTTAGAAAGGTTGCAGAGGGGTACATGAAACACATGAATGTTCCACAGAACCCCCAACTCTTCTGTAGAGTCCTGCCTGACTTCAAATCCTATGGAATGACATGGGAGCATATGCACTAAGTGTAAGTGAAATACCTATTCAGCCATGTATCATAGAATCATTTGGTTGGAAAAGGCCTTTAAGATCATTGAGTCCAACCCTATTTGTCCACTACTAAACCACGTCTCTAAGCACCTCGTCTTAGTTTTCCACTAAGGTAATTTAATGTCCAAAGGTTCTGGGCTTAAGGGGGCAAGGATCTACTCTGTGCTGCACTGAAGAGTAGTAAGAGATGTCGGGTGTCTTTAGAAACTGGAACACAATTGGTATTCATATTAAAATTCAAGCTTCACAAAATTTCAGGGAATACAACACTGGTATGTTCCCTATGTGCACCACATAGATGTGCAAGTACCCTATGGTGCATCACATAGATGTGCAAGGCTAGAAACTGCATCCAAAACTCCCAAAAATTCAGTGAAACACAAGCTGAGTATCTAGGATAGAGACTACCTTTTGTTGCGATGATAGGTCAAGCTAAATGCAAATGTGCCACTTAAAAGTTAATCTCTAGAGAAGATTTCATCTGTACTACAGACTAGAAAGCAAAGACAACACTGGAATTCCAACGTTTTTTAGAAGAGATCCAGCATAAACTGGCAAAGGACTCTTTTCACTTGTTAGTTCCTGGGAGAACAAGTAACTACTCTGGACGCTCCTAATTAGACTGGCATTTCTCTATTATTCAGCCATAGCACATCTATTCAGGTCATCTTAAATTCTTCCCTGTTCAGAGGGACAGCAAGAGATAAAGGCACCATTTACTCCAGAATTACAGATTAGGTCTAAATGAGAGTTATATTTGCATGTCCTGCACTGATAATCTACATGGGAATTAATTTTACTGTTTGTGAGTGAGAATGCAAGTGCTGTCATGTTTTTCAAACATTACTGTGGTGGGTTTTTTCTCAGGGAATTTTCACATTCAACTTCCTCTCTATTCTGAAAAATTTCTCTGAACACAGACCTCTGCAAAGACACCTGACAAACATACTACTCTCTAAACAGTTATGGAATCCCAAGGTATCTTGAATGCTGCCATGACTTCAGATATAGCCTGGCAGTACACAAATTACAGCACTGTGTCCTGCCAGGTTTTCAGTATGTATATTCAACATAAACATCTCCCCTGCCTTCATGTTTTTATTTCCTGATTGCCCTACATTGTATCTAATGCATTTAACAATTACTTCATCTGAAGTATTTCTGGTGGAATAATAAAAACAAATCCTGAATCCCACTCCTCCTCTATTTCTGCTGCTTATTAACCAAAGGTGATTTAGGACGTCCTTCAGCCTCACAGCAATTGAAATTTATTTCAGGAGCTGTGTGCTTAGGGACATGTGGAAGAGGTTATTTATTCCAAAGAGCCATCCAGCAATGATGATGTCATAGGAGCTAGCAAAATACCGTATCAACTTGGTTAGTTTGCTACCAAATCACTGCCTGCAGTTTCCTATATGTGGTGGCACCTGCTGATATACAGGGTGCCGGAATATAATTGGCATATATATTGCTTAATTTTCATAAATACTTAAAATTAGCTTTTGTCCCCCTTCTTTGGCCTTTTTTAAACCTGTCAGTAAACTTTTGCAGTTTTATTTGCAATAGGCAAATATGTATTGTAAGCAAGTTCCATTTCAATCTGAAATTAAATGCAGCTCAGTCATGGCAAGCTGAACTCCTAGGCAGCTCTTTGACTGCTTCCTTTGCATGTATGATAACAAATGACAGATTTGTGAATAACGAAAGTGATCTGTAATGTGGGTATTTTTCTATAGACTCCATTCAGATGTAGTTGAGTTTCAAGAAATTCTGCTTCAGGTAGCTAGCATCATTGAGGCCTTTTTCAGAGCTGTTTCTAAAATTCATGGCTTTCTCCTGAGACCAGCAGTATTCAAACTTAGCTCTTGCTTCTGAGGCAACATAAACTGGTAAAAACTATCTAAGGTAACAAGTAGAGACAATCACTTCGCTATGGTTTGTCCAGCTGTAACTTTCTGCTGGAAGGCTAAATATCCAAACAGTGGAGAGTCAGGCTTATTTTGTGGAACACAGCATAGAATCAGAACACAGGGCAGAAAGTAATCCTAACAGGTCATCTATGCCATCTCCTTCCCCAGGATAGCTATACTTGCAGTGTTCCTTGATGGGGAGTCAAGGAGTGTGGTTGGGTGGGGTGGGGTGGGATGTTTTTTTACAGGCCAAACTACAGGTTCCCTATACAGCCTTCAGGAAATTATTCAGCGCAGCATAAACAAAGCAGTGTAATTCCTCTGTGTCTCGTATGGGTATTGAATACCTTAAATACTGCTGGTAAAATGCTGTAGGATCTTTGCATTGCTGGATTAACATGCATATGATTACTGAAAGTGCCTGAAGTATCTTTTTTCTCATGGTTTGACTATTTTGGCATCTGATTCGTTGGGACTTAAAAGTCTACGGGAAGATTCTGTCTGACTTTGAGTACTGAATTAGGTCCTTTATAGTACTGAGCTATTTGTAAATAAGTGGATTGTGACATTCTGAAATATTAAATTATGCATTATTACCCGTAAATGTTGGTGTGCAATGTTCCTCGTTGCAAATAACTCATGACTAGCCTGCTGCGAATATCCCATCTGCAAATTCACCCAAAGTGGGTTAGTTACAGGACTCAGGCGATGTGAATACCGTACCCTCACTGGTTACCAAACAGCACATTCCAAGTATGTTATGAACAACTGTACCAAGTGTGTGCTTTCTGCAAATATTCAGACGTTAAATTCTCCCTCTGTAGGTACAGTGCTATATAACTTGGAACATTTCACTGGCCTACAGAGTACCCTGCTATGATTAAGTCCATAATTCCTTCAAAATTCTAGATATGTTAATAGAGATATTACTCAACACTTAGTTATGATGAGTACAGGAGTGGGGTTCTCCGCTACAGAGGTGGTCAGAATATTATTGGGACAAAATGGGAGCAATAGGTGTGATATAGTTATTTGCTACCTGGGAAGGAAAGAATATAACAATTGTAAAGAAGAACCATACTTTCAGTGTGAGTAGGTCACTTGATGGTGGTGGTGTCTCAACAAGAACAGTCTGCACTGGGTGAGGACCCACATACTTTTGACACCTTTCTTGCATGATGTCCTGAAGCCAGAAGTGGTCCCACTGGTCTTTTTAGAATTCTGTTTTAATTTACACTGATCTTTCCCTTATAGCTCTTTGACTTGGATGTTACAGGCAGTCACTGGTATCAGTCACATGCACATTCTTTTAACATGGTCTTTCCCACGCTTTGGAAGCTCTACTCTTTCTCTTTTTTTGCCTCAAAATGTATTGTTTTCTACCAATTGCTCTTCTCCATTCCCTTAACTTCAAGCAAACAAAGCAGATTATGTCCCACATAATAGGATAACATCTCTAGGGAAGAATTTGGCTCTTATGTGTTCCTCTCCTACTTGTTTAGTTCTTCTCTTTATAGATTTCTCCTATGCCAATTCCTCATCTGTTACTCCTTCTCTCATGTTCACTTTTTATTTCCTTCATGGATCAGAATCTTTCCTATATCTGCTACAGACTTCTTAAGGCGCCCGTGTATGGTTAAAGGGTCCTATTAACAACAGGGATTGTTTGTATGACCTAATTAGATTTCCACAGAGACAGCCTTAATAGGCCCTTTTGGTTTTTTGGATTGTCCACAAAGTAATAGTGCAATGGCAGCGTTCATTTTGCTTGGCTGTATCAGGCCATATATCACATCCTTTTCCTTCCAGTCGTTCAAATAAGCTTGTTTCATTCTTATTTTGGTTTCAAATTATAGATTATAAATTTCACTTCTCTCCACTTTTCTCTATAATTTGACCCCCAGCTGTTGAAACTACTTCAAGTGATTCCCCCTGCCCACCGTCCACCCCCATTGCTAACGGTTTCATATGAAAGACAGCCCTAGCTTTAGGAACAAATGACGTCCCTCAGACCAGCTGTGTCTAATAAAAACCCAGCCTCCAACTCTCACTTCCCTTCCTCAAAAGGATAAAATTGATTTGAAAATGCTGATGATAAGATACATGGGAATACAAAATCTCCTTCAGTCAACAGAGCAAAGCTGTGCACTGTGACATCATTGTATCCAAAAGAAATGATGCTGTCAGTTCCTCCACTGCCCTATAACTTGAAGTTATTACACTTGTCCTATAGAAATGATATTTGTTCATTTAATTCATTAATAGCGGTGTCCCTGCTCCTGCGGGGGGGTTGGACTAGATGACCTCTAGGGGTCCCTTCCAACCCAAAACATTCTATGATTCTATGATTCTATGAATTCAGCCTTGTTTAGTCTGGCTAGAGCTATTTTCATTCCTGGAGTGTCATAACGAACACTAGAAAATAGGGGTTCCCCTCTAGGCTCCATTAGAATCAATTGATGTTGTGAAAAACACTTACTAGTATTGGATGACCACTTGAAACAACTTTACAGTAACAGTGCAGAGTAGCTAAACCAGGAAAACAAGATGGCATTCCGCTAGAAATGACCCTGCAGTGCCTGTTGTACACACAGCGAGGACTGTTAGGTGGCATGAGCCCATACTACTTACTCTTACACGCTGGATGTCCTGGCAGGTAGACCAAAGGCTGCCTATACATGGCTATATGACTGAATGCAGCTGTATCAGACAGCAGATGAGGTTTCAAATCACTCCATTGCCTGGGCAACCTAAAAAGAGAGCAGAGGTGATCCTTATGGCTGAGTATTCAAAAATCTTCTGTCTTCCTGTATTTTCCTGTCATCAGACAAAGCAGGGTATTTCTGTAATACTTAGTCCTGCAGGGAAAAACAGTAACTTGGATATTTATTTTTTTTCTGTTGCCCGCTAGAGATTTATTCTGTTCAGCATCTCCAAACTTCTTTAAAAACCTGCATCCCTCCCTCTCTTCACCCTTTTCTCTATTCTACTTGGGTGGCTTTGGATATTTCTCTAGATATGTTTGAGAACATTTTTGGGAACTCTCACACGCGAAATGTTATTTTGATGAGATTTCTAGTATAGCTGGGTCTCAGTCAATTTAGAGATACCACTCTCTGGTTTTTAGTTCCATTTCATCCTTCAGTTCCCAAACAAAAACAGCAGACACAAGACAGCTACAATTTATTTGAGAAAAATAGTCTGCAATCTTTTTTGAAGTTCAGAAGAGGTTTCTTGTTTCAGCTATGGAATGAAGAGGTTTAACTGCATATTTGATACCTTTGTTACTACTATACAGTGTGAAAATTTTGATGACTAAAAGGAATAAACATATCAATGCTGTATTCAAATTTTGAATGAAGGCTGCTCTTGCCCATTCCCACATTTCAGTAGGGCCCTGATTCTGTAGATATAACCCTTCTCTGTCACTGAAATCTGTTTAACTCCATTAATTCCATGGGAGTCAAGGTTACTTATCACCTTCCAGAAAGTTCTGAAGATCTTATAGAGGTGAACTCTTAACAATACACAGGTGAACGGTCTAAGCAAGACAGATGGAAAATCACAAGCTTTCTCACAGCTGCTAACACCCATGGTTCACATAGTGAGTCACAGAAGTCCTGGAAAGCAAATATCAGCTTGTTTTTGTCCTGAAACTGCTGCCTGCAGAATATTTCGTACAATGTAATTATAAATGACTGTAATAATAGGGCCTCTGTGGGTTCCATTGGAAGACAGTTTCACTATCTAACAGATCTCATAATTCAGAAATATTTCTGGTGCTCAGCTAAAATGGAGTAATATCCTCTCGTTAATCAGAACTGCAGTCTTGCTTTAGTTTGTTTTGTCATTCTATATGACTCTGTCTCTTCTTTGAACAATACAAATCTGCAGCGACGTAGAATAATGTACCCTGTGGTGAAGAAAGCAGTACTCTACATACTAAAAGAAATAAGACACAGGGACTGGGAAGCATCCTGTAGAAGATAAGTACTATTATTTGTAGTCAGCATTGAAAATCTGCAGAAATATGTAACTTCTGTAGATAACTGGATAACTGCAAAAACAAATATGTTGGCAAAACAGTTCACTGTCTTCTGTTCTAGTGCCTACTACGCCTCTTTCCCCCTTACTGCCTCAGAAAGCCCTCTCCCTTCTGTGGCACGAAGGTTGAAATCAACCTCCTGGATCTGTTAGGGAATTCCCTCCAAAATAAGAGGACCACCGACAACTGCAGAGGTTTCAGAAATCTGCCTCTGCTTTGTGCTAGCACACTACAAATTTGATTTAGCAAAGTACAATGATTTGATATTACAATACAGAAAATGAACATGTGAAGTTATTCTTCACAACAGATCCTTCCACAGTGAAGTCCTAGGGTTAATCCTGTATGGCTAAGATAGCAAAACAATTACATTTCAGCTGATACGTAGTATTATTCTGCTGCTGTGTTGAGGCAGCTTTTTGGGCCCTTATACAGATTTTTGTCTGATAAAGTTGAGAACAGTTCATAATGTAATTGGCTTATTTCCAAAATATTTGCAAAACCTGATACCTCAAACAGGGCAGCAGTATGCAATGCATATGTAATCTTCTGGACCTCCAAAACTAGGCATCTCAACTGTTTCTAAAAGCAGCTACTTTGCATTTCTGTCTCCCTTGAAAACTTTGCACAAAAGTTTCTTCTTAATCATCCTCTCTGTTCTACATCAACTCATCCAGACTGGTGGTTGGAACGCTAAACTAAATACCAACTTGCTTTCAAACAGTTCATCAGTACCACATAGGAATTTCATGTTTCAAACATCAGACAAAAAAAATGTTCTACCTCGCAATATTCTAAATAAATTCCTTGGTTCAAGCACTGCACAGCACCTTTATCTCTTCCTACGAGTTTCATCCTGACTGCTTACATATCAGTGATGCCTTCCATGCCAGCCATTAGTACATTGTAGCATGATGTTAAACACAAATTTTTGGAATTTCTCAAGAGAGACTCTTTAAACCTTTTGATGGTCATACGCTGCAACACCCAGTAGTACAGTATCACTAATGAATGGACAATGAGTTGATTAAATACAAAGTCTAGAGTGAGACTAATGAGAATAAATTTAAGGGCAATGCAAACCCCAGGGAGAATTTTTTTAATTTTCAGGAAATTGCCTCAATTACCTATTGTATTTTTGCTTTACTTCAACAAACATGACAGTATACAGTAAAAGCTAATTTTACTCCTACGAAACTATTTTATGAGGAATCATCTTGATTCTTCCTCCTCCCCCCCCTCCCCCCCAGTTCCTGTCTCTCTTGTTTTCTGAATGATTAAGTCTTGCTCTTACCAGTGCAGATCAGGAGGAACCCTACTCAAGCCCACACAACAGGCACAGAAAGTAGGCCCCTTTTCTGCCTGCTTCATGGTGACAAAATGATTTGGATCACTCAATAAGCCAGGAGTGAGCTTAACAGCGTGCCATGAAGCTGGGTTTGCTTTGGAGGAATTAATTGTCCCTATTCATCCCCAGTGGACACTGATGGAGCTGTCAGTAAAGTTAATGCACCGTTGCTGGCTTCAAGATCTGTCTTCGGCAGCATATGGCAGTTGGCTAGCTTAGCCCACTGACAGGTATATCAAAAGCCATCCTCTCCTCCTAGCTGAGGGTTGATCCAACAGTCTCCTTTTACGGGGTCCCAATGACATCAATCACCAGAAACGCACAGATCACACTTGAGATTTTCCCTGTGTCACACAAAAGAATCTACAAAACTACACACACACACACACACCCTCCTGCCCCGTCAGCTTGGCACCTCCTCCCCTCCCAGCATGGTGGACTGCATGGATCCAGACACAATGCTAATTGGGAGTATTTTCTCCTCATTCTGACAGGACACCCCTTCCTGGGTATAAACCTCCCACCTGCCTGGGGCATCCGTGGCACTGAAATGGGCACTGAGAAGCCCCTTGCAGTGCCAAGATGGCAAGTTACCTG
>NW_009260350.1:2333949-2345966 GCF_000687185.1 Egretta garzetta | reverse complement strand
TGCGCCGGGGCGCTGAGGAGGCCTTCGAGGGCCGAGGAGTGGCGTGCGGTGAGTAAGGGCTGGAGGACGAGTTAGTAAGTTCAAAGCAAACGTGCTTTTCACGCATTTGTTGTTCGTGAAGTGCCTTACAAATGACCTGAGGCTTTTGGTTGTGCTATTTCAGAATCAAAAAGCAATTTAATGTCAATGAAGAGCCTGATGATTTGGTTTTTTCCAAAGTCTTTATTTGCAACATTATGTTTATTTTTGCTTATGAAGGTGGACAGCTTTCATTAAAATGCTGTTTTTCTTTAAAATATATTTAGCAGTTCCATACCTTTTAGGTCACATGTTTTGCTCCCTGATTCCCCCCTGTGTCTTCTGCATCCTGAGACAAAATTATGTTGGGGCTAATGTCTTTGGTGGCTCATAGCTGCTCCACTCAGTGAAACAGGACTGGCTTGTACAGGAAACCTGTGAACACGCACAATCATAAGTATGTTCTTAGTACAGCTGTTTAGTAATAACTTTCATTATTTGTAGGGTTGTACAGTGATAGAGCAAGGCTCTGAGGGACTTGATGTCTGTGACACCTGGGCTAAAAATGAATATTTAATATGATGAAACATTAAACAGTGGGAGCTAGATGAGAGAAGCAGAGTAGAGATGAGAAGATGGAGGGGTTGGACAAGCCAGGTGTGACTGAACAAATTTATTTATAAGAGAAGCTCGACACTCGTATCACATAACCTTTTGAATCCTATTTGAAGTACTATCATCCCTTATATCTAAATTACCTACTATTTCAACTGTAAATGAAGTTTTGGTGGGTATTTATGCATTAACTACAAAGCATTGGCTGCTATAAATAACCTAATAGAATTGTAACACTGCATCCTCTGAGTGGAACTGTAGCTTCTGTTTCAAAAGAACCATATGTCAGCCTAGTTTATAAGGATTTCCTCCTCCCCAAGATAAACTATGTAAGCAAATTGACGGTTGGTTGGTTGGGGTTTTTTTTACTCATTTTAAATGCATCCATATTAGGGTTATAGGGGTAACCATCTCTACACCTAGCCAATGCCAATATTCTCATGCAACTTTTAAGTATAGGCGAGGTCTTAGTTTTCCATCCTAAACTATCGTTGTATTCCTGTTATAGCTATGAAATTAGTCAAAACACATTGTTTTGAAAAGCTGAATGAACCTTCATTTGCTGGGAATTTCTGACTGAATTATATGACAATGCAATTTCCAATCGCAAACTGTAACGTGAAAATAAAAAAATAAAAAAAAAAAAGAAAAACCATTGAAAGCTGAAATCCCAGTGTTTCTTGTGCTTTCCCAAACAAATGTGGTTTCATTATTAGGTGAGTTTTAGCTAAAGGAGTTGTTTAAAAAAAACTTCAGAACTTCTACATGGAAATTGTTGCAGTTCTCTTTTTTTTTTTGCTTTAACATTTGGGTAAGTATTTCTCCAAGTTGTCTGAATGTAGCCTATCCAGATATGTCAACTGAAATTTATTTAAATTCTGATTTAGACATAGATCCAAGCTTTAAAGAAAGGCTTAAAAAGATAGCATAAGTGGGCCCAAACATTTGCTATTCTGTAACTAATATCCCTGCTTTATTCCTATTCTTAAGGTGGGAAACATTAGGGAAATAAGTACTTTAGTAATGTACAAGCTATGTATAGCACTAAGAATAGCCCTTGTTTAGATCATGGTTGCTCCCGCTGGGAATTGTTGCAAACAAAAGGGTAACACAAATGGTTGACAAGGCTTGAATGGCATCTACAAATGAAGGGCATCTCATCTATCAGTAGGGAAGTGCCTGGTGGTTTTAGCTTAGTCTAAGTCTATAGCTGAGCATGATGATTGCATTCTGGCGATACCTGCTGGAAGAGCTTGATGTTGACATAGGCTAGTGCCACATGGTTCTTGCTGTGAACCATGTGGCTGTCAACTCATTCAGAGGCAAAGCTTTAGCACTGTCTTACACCATATCTCCTACCATGAGTGCCTCAGAGTAGAATAGGGCCTGTGTGCTCCCTGGCAGCCGCTGCTGCTACGCCGAGGCAACCGCAGTGCCCTACAGAGACTCACATGTTCTACTGATTATCCAGCACACTTAAACTTTGAGTTATAAGGCTGACCCCAGCCAGTTGGCTGAAAAAATATATTTGACATCATTGAAAATGTATGCTGCTGCTGAAGCATGGATTTTAATTTGAGGAAAATGTCGGCCATAATCTAGCATACATTAAAAAATATATCTTTTTATTTCCATATGGGTCACGTTAAGGAAAATATTAAAAAAAAAAAAAAAAGCCAACCCTATTATACGAAGTCTCATTAAAGCAGCCTGGAAAAGTTTAGCCAATTTACAGGCTATACATCTTAATCTCCCCAAATTACAGGAACGATAGAAAAACGGGTGGTTGAGAGGGAAAGCGGGACCAGCAGAACCTGGCTGGGGGCCAAACAATGGATCAAGTAGCCCTTGCTTTCACTTGACTGCTACCCCTTGTTATTTAAAGAAAAGAAAGGATTTTCAAAGAAAGGCCTGGAAATGGCAAAGCATGGAAGGTACTTCCTTCTTCAGATGAAAACTAAGACCAAAACTTGGTTATTTTAACATGGTGCCTTGCCCCAGCTCTTTGTCGTCTAGAGAGACATTTCTGAGAATTCCCGATAGAAAATAAAGTATCTGTAATTCTGTTCTTTCTATTCTAGGGTAAAATGGGGGCAGGAGGGACAGCATGGCACGTGATGGGAATGGGACCCATGCATTAGTAATAAACCAGGGAATGTCTTTCTTACAGCTCAAGGAGAGAAGGTAATAACTGCACATTTTTCTGTTTGACTGGCTACATATTCATGAAACTTTTTTTCTTCTTCTATAGTTGGTAGCAGGCAGGTGATTTAGGTACTGACTGTACCATCTTGGACAGCGTCTGCAAGGAAGCCAAGGGTGGAATGGGTGTAGAGATGCTAAAGAATGCAGAGACAAAATAGCCAGAGACAAAAGGAAGGAAACAGTCAGATATGAAATGGCAGAGAGGTAGTTGTGATTAAATTCAGTGCTGTATGTGTGAAAAACTACCTGGTTACTGCTTTTGCTGCTGGTGCACTATGTTGCAGGGCTCTACTCCAGTGGCGAAACAGGCTGTGTGAAAGGGAGCATGGAGAAGCTGGGGAAAATCATTGTTGCCTCTTGGGTGGGTCTAACAGACCAGACAGTGCAGAAAGCGTTAAAAGCAGGTTAAGTGTCCTGATGTGAATTAGTGGATGCGTTAAGAGCCAGCAAGGGGAGCAAACCTGATTAGCAGAAAGGCAAGGAGTGAAGCTACAAGATCTTGAGTGTTTGCAAATCAGCCTGCTCTTAGCTAAAGCCACCATTGGCTTAATGCATGCACCTGTGAAGAGAGTAGGGTAGACTGCTAGAAAGGTATTAGCTTGGTCTAAAAGAAACATTTTGTTTGTCTAGTATATTCAGTGAACAAGAACTTGCAACTGCAGCTCAGACCAAAAATGTATGGCAAGAATCATTGGTGTTTTCCCCTTGTAGGTGTGATTACAGTTGACCAACCTCATCTCCTGTTCCTGTCATACCTAGAAAGCACACTCGTGGCAAGCTGGCTGGCTACCTAGGTAGACAGAGTTTACCTCCCTGCCCTTTCAAGATGAATGTGTCTATGCAGATACTAACCTGATGTGCTTTTTTTGTATTTATTAGGCAAATTACAGATGATTGACAAAGCAGTTCTATACTTTTGGGGGGAAGACTTTGTCTCACTGAACTATCTATTTTATGCTTTTAAATCAGGGTATCTACTGCAGGGGAAGTTGCTGGAGAGAAGTATTTTTCTATGCTCCGGTAAGGCAGTCTTTCAGTGTGGTATTCCACGAGCTGGATCTTGAAATCTTCACTTCCGATTCCTTAAGCCCTCTGGCCAGGGGTTGCCCCATTATCAATGTAACAACCAAAGGGAGGGGTTACACTTTTTGTGTGGCCAGCTCTGGCTTGTTTGACTTGAGGAAACTTAACAACTTGGCAAATGGTTTGCATAGCCTGCTTTCTTGTGTATTTGAGAGTGGTTTTTGTATGTGTGTATGTCTGTCTTTGCCATGCCCTACCTATTTCTTCTTTTGCATAGTAGTTTGAAACATTGCCTGTTTGAAACATTGCCCGTAGAGGCTAAGGCCTTCGATGTGAACTGGGTCTTACAGTATGTGTGTGCATGTGGTAATGTTAATATGGGCATGTGTTGGAGGCAAGTTTATTAATACAACTGGAGATAATGGCCTTGGCAATATCTTGAAGCATCCTGCTCCATTAAATTATAGACTCTGTGGAGACAAAGAGATTAGGGAGAGCAAGGAAGATTATTTCACAAAACAAAATATCATTGTAATTTGCTAGTCTTAAAAAGGTTGCAGAATTTGGTGGGAAAATGAGAGGCCTTAAATATGCTGAAGTTCCTACAACTAGACTTGATGAATGACTAGCTCCACCCTACCACTTTGTGTCCAAGAATGCATGAAGCAATATATGTACAGTCATATTGTTCGAAATATTTGTAAGTGATCAGTGGCATATTTGGGAAAAAACCCAAGTCTTGGCTTTGTAGGGGTCTGCTAGGATAACAGTGCATATTTTATCCTGATTAATTTAATTTTTTCCATCCCTGTTTTTGTTCATGGCTTGTCTGCAAACAGACCATAGAACATCCCAGTTACTCAATGTTGTGAATTCCTTTTATCATCTTAAATTAAAATACTTAAAGACAGGGCCACAACTTCTTACATGTTCCTACCATGCTTAATACAGTGACATCCCGGTCTGGACTGAATTTGGTTGTCTGGGCAATGCTTTTCCTGTGTATAGTAATTTATTTTCAATAGAGATTTTTGGGCCACTTTACTTGTTCCTTATGTAATCCATCTTTTGACACTTTCTTTTGTTGGAGTGAATGTCTAAGATTTTCCCAGCTTTTCCACTGGATTTTCATGACTTCTCTCTAGTTCCTCTAGCTGTTCATATTCACGTTATACAACTCTGCTATGGGCTTAGTGACTTTCAGTTGAACCTAGCTCCTAACACTTTCTTTTAGGTAGGCTTGCAGACATCATAGATTCCTACTGAATTAATTTGCTTTAATAAGTAATTTTACTTCCTATTACCCATTTCTCCAAATGTGTCTGAATATCTGACATATGCATATGTATGGTCAAGGTCTTCTGACAGAAGGAAAAAAATGTACATTTTTTTTTAATTAATATCTGCACTGAAAAGCTAATACTTCTGTGCTGTATTTCTCTGAGCCACCAAGAAGAGCTGTGATGCTATTTATCTTTCATGTGTTTTCTTCCATTTTCACTTTCTTTTGCTGTTGTTGTTGATTTTTTTTTTTTCTTAAAAGCATTCTTAGACAGCTTGCAGTTGAGTGGGTAGGTGATTGAGAGGGATGCCAGGGAACAGAGAGCCTGTGACATTCCTCACTGAAACACTTCAAGTCCATTCTCAGATACAGAGCTTGAGGGATGCAGCCTTCCTTCAGCTGAGGCAGTAACCAAGCCAGAGCTGCTACTGTCCAGATTTGAAATCTCAGTGAATGCAGCTGTATGAGCTGGCACGTGTCGCTTTCAAGTTCAGAATAAATCTGCATATAGGCTTCACTGTACTATCTCTGGTATTTAATGACACTGTTAGATCTTATACCTTTTGGTAATTATGATTTACGTCACTAACATTTATCCTGTCTAATATTTGAGTAATTGTGCACCAGAGCTTGCTGACTCAATGGCATCTGTCTACAGTTCTAGGTGGGAAGTCCAGGTGGTGCTTCCCCCTGCCTGTGCTGTCACCTGGGTTTCAGGGAAAGTTGCTCTCCCAAGCACGAAAGATTCCCTAGAATGTGCATGCCAGGATTTTACAAATAAGCCAATAGGGAGCAAAATGCTGATCATCATCTGAAAATCAACTTGAGCTAGAGAGCTGTCATACTGGTTTTTGAAAGTTTCTAGTCATGAGTCAGATTAAAGAAGAATCAGGACAATGCTATCTGCACAGCATTCGGAGTTCTTAGAGGAACTTGGAAAATGGAATGGGGACTTGAGTGGTATCACATGTGACTTTTGTTAGCCCTTTGAGCCTACTTCTAGAATCTGCACATACACAGTAAAAAAAATGTTAAGGGATTCCTCCCCCCTCCCCTTTTCTTTTTAATTCTTTTATCGAAACGAAGTCCGTTCCAGTAATGTGAAAGAGCAGTATCTCAAGTTTATAGTTATTTTATGAAATTCTTTACCCTCTGTAGATTAGCTTTGACTTTAAAGTATATCCACAGGAGGAGGAAAGTGGTGGAAGAAGAAGGAAGCACACACTAGATGGTATTACATTGGTGGTGTATATTGGCAAGTTTGATGGAATGGATTCAAGCTTGGGGCTTAGGAAGCATAGTATCTGATCCTGCCTGGCCACCTGCTCCATATATGGCTTGGGACAAATCCCTTTGCTTTTTACTTTCCATTCTTCAAGCACTTACAATAGGTGTACTTTCTAAAGCAGTATCTGGTCATTCAAAGAAAACAGCTGATAACCCTTCCATGCTAGTTAGATTCTTGTTACTTTAAACTCCTCATACTCCTTTTTGGAAGACATGGGGTCTTTAAAGCTCTTTAGTTGTGTTGTGAAGTTCTTTTGGTGTATATGAATCCTACAGCTAATATTGTTAAACTTCCAGTGTTCTTTGTTCACACCATAAGCATGTGCTTGGAGCAGCATGGGATTATAAGAATGCAGAGAAGCATTTTATTTTTCTATTTGTACTTCTTTACTATAAATGCAACCCTTTGTTAGAGAACATGGGTCCTTACCAGTACAGTGCTCTCATTTTATCTTATTTGGAACTCCTGCAACCTTCTGTCATACTAACTGTATTCTTTTTCCCATATTAGACATTATAATAAGACACTCTAGACTACACCTGTATTTGCAATTGTGTTGCTTGAGTATTTGGGAAAAAGGACTGTATAAGCTGGTGTGTGTATATGCATACTGTAAAAGGGGAAGTTTTGAAGTCTTAGAATTCTTTCTTAGCTAATAACTAGGGATAAATTTGCTGTACTCTGTGTGAAGCTCCAAACACCATTTAATGGGAACCTTGACTGTTTCCTGAGACTGAAAGTTGAAAGGGAAAGCATGCTTGCTTAACCTGCTATTTGGATGCTGAACATGCAAAATGGGGGAGTATTTCCCTAAGGAGGAAGGTTGAAAGATTTTGCTGATTGACCACAGCTAGAAGAACTGACATGCTCTCCCAAGGCAACTCTCCCTCTCACATGGGAAGTTCATCAGTTCCCTGAGATGGGCCTGCGTCTTTGACAATACAAATATAGATAATACCACAGCATAGCTGTGTTTACATTGATGATGTTTTCCTCTACAATGGAGATGAATATGTGTCATTTGGGCAGAGCCCAGTAACATATTCAGGCAGGAAGAAAGCAGGTAAGCATTTGTCCTTCTATCTTTACCCCTATTGTAGAGACACCACAGGCAAACAGAGAGTGTTTAAGGCTGGTATCAGTAAAATCTGATTAATTTCTGCTTTGCTGCTGATCCACGTGTCTTTGTGTGGTTCACAGTCCTCATGATTCTGGCATTACTGCTATGTAGAGCACTGTGATTGTTGATCAAGCAGCACATGTGTGGGGTGCTAGGGTTCTTGGTCATCTCTCTTTCTGTCTGACAAGAGTGAGTCACAGTCCCTGGCGCTTTCTCCACGAACTGATAATACCTGAAAATTAAAAAAATAAAGTTTTAAATGAGCCTGACCTTGAGAGGTCTAGAGCTACCTATCTACAGATCATCTGCATTTCCATTTGTGATTGTACCTCACAACTTTTATTTGGCATCACTGCTACCACTTGGAGTGTGTAATTGAGGGATCTGCATTTGGGGGTTTTTGTCCATTATGCTCTTTATTGGCCTGCTTCTCTATCTAACTGCTGCCCAGCTATTCTTTCTAGTCAAGAGAGGGATGGAAGAAGAAAAAAATCCAATTCTGAAAAATGCTGTATAGTCTGCTCTAAGGAAGCTCCTTTGATGCTAAAAATAGGATATCGCATTTTCAGTTGTCTGGTTTTGAAGAACTTATCTTGTCTCTTTTACCAATGATCATTTTTTATTAAAAAATTATTAATAGGGTAGAATTAAATTCAGAACTCAAAGTATCTTTCAGTAGACTTCTGTGTGCCTTAAACATATGGGCACTTTTGAAAGTTCGACCTTGTCAATTCATCATACGTCCTTCTCTGAATCTCTTGTCTTGCTTCTCTAGAATGTAAAATGCTGTAGGGGCAGAAGCTACCGCTATGTATGTTTGCACAGGGTCCAGCAATACCAGACTCTCATCTTCTTCAGAGCTCTCGAATGCTTCTGTAATGTTGCTATACAGTACTACTTTGAACTGAACGTTTACCAGATCTCTGAGATACACTGCTTCAGCACCAAGGTTGTGCAGAGCAAACATTTTCTTGGATACCGTTCACCTCTAAAGCAGTTGTATCAGCCTTCACTGTACCTAAATTGGCAGGGCTTCTGGGACCGGCATTAAATGGAGACAAAAGCAACTCTATCTGTCGTGCAACAATGGAATAACCTTAGCTAGAGCTGCAAGAAAGCAGGTGGAGAATGTCTTTGTGCTGTGCTGGTGCTGGGAAGTTAGCGGAAGGAGTCAGGCATACAGCTCCTGAGAGCTTCTGGAAAGTAAGAGGAGTGAGTTTGCTTTCTTCCTTTTTTTCTTTTTTTGTCAAAGTTTAAGTTGATTCTCTCTTGTACTCTATTGCCCCCTTCCCCCTCTGCTCCCTAAGCCTGCTTTTGATTTGGTTTTATTGGCTAGTGAAAGGAATCATTTACTAGTCAAGGGCCAAGCAGTGACAAAGGAATGCAGGTAAATTAGTTTCAGTTCCTATTTCTCCCCGTCTTCCTCCTTTGGAATTTGAGCTTTAGAAAATAAAGTCTTTTTACCCATACCGCTCGCCCCCCCAGCCTTTTTTCTAAAAGGATTTCCCCCCCCCCAAACCTCTCTTTCAAGAACTTCGTTTTTGTAACTAAGAAAACCCCCATTAAAGTACCTAAAATGTCAAGGTGTACAACACATTCAATGAAATCCAATTGAAATGCATTTAAAAAAAAAAGCTTTTGCATGCACCTTAAAAATGCAGAAATAAACTGCGAGTGCCATAAAGCTTGTTTTAATGAATAACTATGTACACACTGGGAAGTTTTACATGCACATATATCATGCTTCAAATGCTAAAATATAGTTAAAGTTTAAACATTTTGCTGAAGAAAATATGCAAAAGAACTTGCAGAGAATCGACATGGAGGAAACCTGTATGTTCAGTCTTTCATCACTCAGTATTACTGAAGTATTAAGCACTGAACTAATAGCAGTAGCATTCAAACTGTCCATTTTTCTCTTTTTTTGCTTTTTTCCCTTTGTAGCTTGCTTGGTTTTGGACAAAACGCTTCAAATGTACCTGGATGTTTCACCAACTGTACTCTTACGACAAAATCTTTAGAGAATTGAGGCCTGCTTTTTTGCATTGCATTGGTGCCCTTGGTAAATAATGTAATCCAAAATGCTGTGTGATGTTAAATTGTGCAAGGCATTGTGTAGCATTACTGACAGAAAATGGTTTGCTTGTCTTTGGTAGCTATTCATGTTAGTTATTTTCACATTCTTAACATAGAAATAAAACCATGGCTTGTCTTCTTTTTTTAATGCACAAAAAAGTTGCTTATTCAGTCTTTTAGTTGTCTTTGTAATTAGACACATTTTGTGTTTATGCATGCACAACACAAACTTGAAATACAAAAGAACTCAGTTATGCCTAAACTACAATAAGGGTTTGGACACCAGCTGGAAGAAGCCAGGAAGTTAAGGCTGATATTCCCTACTTGCCTCACACTATTGTAAGTGCATTTGGTGGGGGAAAAGCACAGTGATGAGAGAGGTAAGAACACAGCGTCAGTCCTCACGCTGCATTTACTGGCTGTTGTTGGTTTGTGTCACAACCTTAAAAAATCGTCTTTAATTTCCTCAGAAAGGGGGGCAAGTATATTTTCTGGAATGTTGTAATGCATACAGATATAATTTATCTGTGCAGCCAGAACATCAGCTATTGGGGAGGTAGAATCTGAATTTGAGAAGAATTTCTTGGAAAACTTTCCTCCTGTATTTTCCGGCCGTGTTTAAGTAAAGGTACTTGGGTTTTTAATTTCCAGCTGGTGTTTAAATGACAGTTGGAGACCAAAGAAATCCTCCTCCCAGTGGAGCAGTATCTTTCATTCAAACACATGCTAAAAGTTTTTAAAAATGATTTCTAGGGTTCAGTGTTTTAGTCTGCTTCTGCTCGATTTAGAGCCACTGAGTCAGTTTCTTGCCTCATGGCAGATTTAGGAAGTACAGCACTTGCTTGAAAGTTTTGCAGCCAGATGGTGTGAGGGAGTGAATCCGATCGGAGGAAGATCTCTTGTCTCCTTACCGGAACAGTGATAAGGTTAGATCCAGACGCTGTTGTAGTCAGTTGCAAGATGGGTGTAAGAAACGGAGGTCTTAGTTGTGTAAGAAAACTAAAGAAAAATGTCGATTGTACTCTCAAGATGATTAAGGTGTGTGTATATGCATACTTACGTGATTGACAAATTGTAGTGGCTTTTATCTGACACAGTTGGGTTTTTCTACTTCATTATTTTGTCAACAAAATTTGAAATACTTTCACATGTGCATGTCTTCCTACATTTTTAACTTTTCAGATAGCTTACGAGGAGACACCTCCATTGATTATTTATTAAACCTTGTTTAAAGTTCTGCAGATTCTTTAAAAAGCAGTACTGTAAGCGCAAATTGATGTTTTGCGCTGAGCTGTCCTATGTAGCAGGATAGTACCAAAGACATACACTATTTGTACAGGTTCCCATTCTGAGATGTTGTTATGCAGATGAGTTTCATACACAAGCATTTTGAAATACCAAACTTAAAAATATTAGATTTATGTAATGCACTTTTAAATTTTCTTTAAGTATATACACTTGAGGAAAAAATCAGAAATATCGAAATCACATGAAATACCCAAGTGACTAAAGAATTCTTGAACCTAGTATTCTCTTCACCATTGAAAATAAAATATATGTGTGCTAGTAATGTAAAACTTAAACAGTCATATTTCCTGCTGTGGTGAACTTCTATCTAGTTTCGCCTGAAAGAATGGCTTGGGAAGGAAAAGTTTACACAATATTAAGAAAAGTAGTGAAGGCAATATTGGTGAGATTGTGTAACAGCAAAAATTGTGGGATAGATCGGTCCAAATTTGTGATTAATGATACATCTTAAAATGTTAAAACATTATAATGAAGTCTTTCTGCCTCTGTAGCAATTTTTTACCAGATAAACAAAAGACTTGGGATCAACAGATCTTCATGTCTCAAAAATACCATGATTAGTTTTCTGGTTTGCACCCCCCAAGATATTTTGCATAGTGAATTATGTCTTAATGAAGCAATAAACTGGATCCTTATAGTCTGCCGCTCTTTGCATATATATTGTGTAGTGAATTATGTCTTAATGAAGCAACAGACTGGATCCTTACAGTCTGCCACACTTCAGATATTTTTGTTATACAAAAAAGTAACTAGATTTCACAACTTTGAAACCAAACTGAAATTGGTCATCTTGTAATACAGATAGTGTATGACTAACAGTTTTTTACTCAGTATATATTAAAAAAATTTACTATATCCAGGTATGACAGACTTTTCTTTACATGGTGAACACTTTCCCTGATTGAGTATGATACCATTAAGTGTAAGAGTTTAAAAAAATGATGGGAAGCCTGTAATAATGATGGTTAAACTACCAGGAAAAAAACCCCACCAGTTTGTTCAAGAAGACTTTAAATAATTGTAAGCAATTCTCCATGGATGCTCACAGTAGCCAAGGTCAGACTAAAGTGGGCTTAAGGGGA
>NW_009260350.1:2315301-2333827 GCF_000687185.1 Egretta garzetta | reverse complement strand
GGGAGGAGCGGGGCGCGGCGGGCGAGCGGCCCGGGCCGGCCCGTCCCCAGGGGGCACTGTGACACCACGAACTCCCGGTAAGCGCGCCTTTAAGCGACAACCAAAAATCGAACTTTGAAATCCTTTTTGTCTTCAGATGTTCCAAACCCTTATTCCAGCAAAGGAAATGAAAAAGGGAAACTAAACGAGCTTCCCCCACCACCACCTCTGGTTTCTATTTGTAATACTTTATTTCTACAACAAGCATAAACCACTAGAAAGGCAGAAAACAAAATATGAATTTTTCCTTCTTCTTTTCACTGTAAACCTCTGTAAAAACAATAAAAAAATTTTCTGGACTATATTAGATGGCCTGTTTCTTGTTTCTTCTTATTTCTCTTTTTTTTAAATTTTGTTTTTCTTTCTGTTATGTTCGCTGAGCTGTTTGCATTTTAATTTTGGAGGAGGAGGAAAAGAGGAAATAATACTTTGTAGAAATACACAGTTGGACTCAACTCGAGGCAGCAAATGATGGTGTAAAATGGTTATGGTTTATGTCAAAATACTTCCAAACAGGGCAGCAAGTTGTACTGGATTTAGAAGTAAGAAGCTGCATATATCAGAAATGATAGATTTCTAAAGAAAAAAAAAGTGTGTAACATTCTAAAGAAAAATGAAATTCAATATATGATAAAGATTTAATTTTAAGTCTCCATCAAACATTATCTTAGATTCTGAAAACAAAAAATAAATTAATTAAAAGAACTATAGTTGATGGATACATTTAATTAGGGTTTATTTACCGTGGGCTATATAAACACTTTTGTTTCTATAAGGGGAAGGATTTGTATCTGCAAGTTCTGCCTTGAACATTTCAAGTTAAAAACAAATGTTTTAAGAAAAGAAACTAACATAAAACAGCCCAGTGTTGGCTTTTGTGTCTTTGTAAATGTCTGTGGCGGTTTCTCCTTGTCTGGGGGAAAGAGCCATTAATTAAATTAAAAGTGAACCAGTTAAACTGGACCTTTCATTGAAGAAAGTCTCCCAGTGATCCATGCTTTATTTGGTGGATTGTCTTACAACACAAATAAACCAAGGGGTTTTTTATCTTGGGATCTAAAAATACTAGAAAGAAAGGAAATCCAAGCAAGGCAGAAAATACTAGGAAATAATTTCCTATTAAACAGACCTTCTGCCTCCATATATCTGAAATCATGAAAGTACACAAGAGAGAAGGGCTCATATTCCTTTCTTTCTCAGGTTAAAAGCCAGCGACAGAGGAAATCGAATTCAAAGGTATCGTCAATGTTTGCAGTGTTCAAAAATAGATAGAAAGAAATATACACTAGAAATCCATCAGGACTATTCACTGGCAGCTAACTACTAAATGATGTTGCTGTCTCTAAAAACAATTGAAACAAGATAGGATCCTGTGTGCATAAATACACTTTAAAAATGCATAGTTATTTAGGGCAGGTTCAAAATACTTTTTTTCTGAACAAAATACTTCAGCATTTAGATCTCTGTTTTGGCTGACTTAAAGTCACACTTCACATTCTCTTTTTCTTTTCAAATATTATGCATAGCTTTACAAATCCTGCTTAGGAACATTGTGTGATAATAGGCAACAAAGCATCCAGTATAGTTTGGAAGAGCAGTTACTGTAAAAGAAGCAAATACAGTTTGAGAAATATTTTTTCTTATGTTTTTTCTTCTGCAATTGAAATCTTGGTGGTTTTAGTTACATTTTTATTTTTGTAAGACATTTACATGGAGTATTACCAAGGTTAAACTGGTTTTTATCATTGTGTATTTAATGAAAAATGACGAGAATTACGTACTCTGAGATGCAGGACTGAAATTCAGAATAAAATGGAGTCTTATACACTGAAATTGCATGAATACGTAGCTGATTAAATTTTGGAAGGCTGTTAGTGGTTTGCCAGAATTTGTATTTTTGGACAGTGAAACTCAGATGCTATAAAGAACTCCAAAGATGTCCTGAAAAGTCTCTTGATGATCATGCTGATCAGCACGCAAAAGCCACCGATTCCTTCTGCACGGCACATACATTCATGTGCGTGTACATTCACAATTTTTATCTTCTGCGAGCACTAAAAATAGCTTTGCCTTTTATCTTTGCTTGTCAGCAGTGTCCGTACATAAATACAGCACATCTCATAAAGTCTCTTTTGCGCCCACAATGAGCCTCTAATTAATACTGCATATAATTCCATAACATCTATTATTAATAAGTATTAATACAACTTAAAAAAATATAGAACCATTCTCAGGGTTGTGACTCTGACCTAGCATGTCTGGGATGAAAAAATGTATAGAGACAGTAACTGCATTTCTTGTTTTCTCGGCGTAAAGTTCAAACAAAACTAAATTAAATTAAACAAATTAACACCGGGACTTTTTAATAACCATATCACTTTCCTGTGCACGTGATTCTTTTTTGTGACATAGGCATGATTGTACTGATAGTGCCAAAAAAAAAAAAAGCCAATAAAGACTAGTATTGTGAGTAGTGCACCTAAGTTTAGAGAGATATATATATATGAATATATTGATACGTACTTATAATAGAAAGTATTTTCAAGTTTAACCCCTAGTGATTCCATGGACCTTACTCTTAGGCAATGCAAAGGGGAGCCAGCCGGGACAGAAGGGGCTATGGGACAAGTGAGGGAGAGGGAGTGCGGTGGGCCTAGGAACAGTGGAAGTCTGTCTGTCTGAGAAGCTAGTGGCACAGATGGCAAAGAGGTAAAATATCTGTTCTCTTTTTCTCATCTTCCCAGAAATCTGCTGGAATTCTGTGATGTTTAATGCCAGGAGCAATAGTGGGAATTTTCTTGTATCAGTGGGTCTTCTCGGAATGAAAGAGGTATGGAGCTCTGCAGCTTTCTGCTCACAGCTGTTCAGCCCTCGTGGGAGTTGTTGCTTCCTGAGAATTCCTCCCTGAGAAGGTACTGTAGCCACTGTATAGGATAGGGTTATATAAGAACCCTCTATCATTCACTGCTAAAATGCAGCTACTTCTAGGATAAAACAGCAGTTACCACTGAACTGGAAGCATACATAATGGTTCAAAGACTTATTTCTCAAAGCTTTACCTTTTATGGGGCTTGCAACGCAATTCAATGCTAAAACTTGCAATGAAGTGAGAAAAGATAATCTCTGCTAATAATCAATTTATAAAATGAGTTCATACTGATGACTTACCTTGAAAATTCTGGTCCGGTAGAAGTGGAAGCTGAACTAATACTAACCAGGCCTAATTCAGAAGGATTTGCTTTGTCTTACACAAAAACAAAGTACATTTCTGAGTGCCATAAGCAAATAAATAAGGGTTCCAAGTATTTTCTCCATCTAGGACGCATCAGATGGGTTTAGCTCATTGCAAAAATCTGTCTAGTCACTCTGGAGCCTAAATGACAGCTTCACCATTCTGAAAATCTGGCCATTTGTGCGAAATCGAGCAGAATGCAAGTAGGTTTACTTTTGACAAAACAGTGCTGTACACAAGGACCGTTTAGTTCTGGGTTGCCAAGTGCTCCTTTTACCAAAGTGGTGATCATTTGTAACCCGTGGCTTATAACTGTAAGTGTGGGCTAACGTATATCTGATTTGTCCAGAAATCTTGTTTATAAATAGAAAGGAACTTTGTGCATTGCCTGTTTGCCCAGGATTTCCTGACATTCAGCAGCCTTGCTGGAATTCCAGGTCTGCTGTGGTTGCTGAATGTTCACAGGTATCAGATAAGCAGCTGCTGTGTTGCACTTGCATGTAGGTTGTACTGTGCTGTACGGCTGATCTGAGCAGACGTAGTAAGCCTAACATTCTCAGCACACTAGACTGCGCATGCTTGCAATTGATTGTGGAGCACATTCAGATTCGTTGCAGAGTCACTCTGCACCTAAGTGCATATTGCTGTCTAGGAGCCCTTTCTATCCAACAGACACTACTGTGAACAGTTTACAGCGTTAGTAAGAGAAAATTTCCAAATGCTTTGCACACTTGAACTTCAGACAGTTTCCTCATCCTAATTAAAGCTGGTGAGTGGGAGTGCACCAATCCTCTTCTGGCATATGAGTGTTATTTTCTGACTGATACAGATGAGAAGGGTTTGGTGTAGCTTATTAATAGTTTTGCTTTGAAGAAATGTTTGGTTTATGCAGTTAAAAAGGAAAAATTGTTTTGGGTTGTAAAGGCCTAAAGGGCATAATCTGTACTATCTGATCCATTTGCATTAGGAGTTACTACATTGAAGCACAAAACAGCCACTTGATTTCTTAAGCACCTGAAGAGGAGGAGAGGCAGGGGGCTTGAGGGTGGAGGAGAGGGGAGCAAACAAACCTTTGCCAAAGCTTTCACAACAGAAGTTTCATTGTTTTAATTTAGAAACAGTCACATGTGTAAAAGTTGCAATTTTTTCCAGCATTTCCATTAGCACATTTAAATCGCAGTTGTTGGAAATCTTGTTAACAGGTAAGAATGTACTTTTCATAAGCTCTCAGAGAACAGTGAGGGAAGCAAAATAAGAAACAAAAACCTTTTTCCTGATTCTCCCCCACCCCCGCAAAGTCACCTAAAAATGAGGGGATTAACTATTATGAATCAATAGGAGGCACTTTTGAAAGAGGAAGCATTGCCATCCAGATTTGAGGGAAATGAAGCGTTTATTGGAACAAAAATACCCTCTTTGTTCAAATGTTACTTCATTGAATTGTGTATTCCCTTCTGAAGAGCATGAAAAGCAATTGAAGAAAATGTTTTATGCCACTCTTCCTTTCTTTTACCACTCATGTCTTTTTCTTTATGTCTTCCTGTTTTACCTTCTTTTCTGTGTGTCCATCTTTCTCATTAAATTACTAACCAATGCTTTTCTAATTAATGCCAGTTTAATTTAATGTTTAATGAAGCTGTGTCTGTGTGGGGCGTTTGATTTCTTTTTGTGATTCCAGCCTGACCATTGAGATTAGCAGCATCTGTACAAAGCTGCAAAGTCCCTTGGGGCACTGAGCAACAGTTCGAACTCCCTTTTTTTACAAAATGAAAGTGACTGGCATGTAGGATTAGTAGAAAGTATCCTCCTCATAAAAGTGACTGTAACTGTTTACCTTGCAGCTTGCTGAATCTGTTGATATTTGTTCACTTTCTTGTAAATTATTAAAGATGATAGAGTTAGGTACAACATTACTGTAATATGTACAGCAAATTGAGCTGGAAAAACTATTTTTAAGAAAAATTGATGACATAATGCTGGCAAATTTTGTCTATAAATATTCCATAAGCATTTTTATAATTATACCTGTCATTGGAAAATACTAAAAAATGTTGCATATGAATATATTTCAGCTTGCAGGGCGTTTACAAACAGTTTTCAGGGACTTTTTTCCTTGAGTACTCAGAACTTTTTATGCAGTTGGTCATCCAGATTGCATGATACTATTTCTGTTCCATTTTAGTTATGTAGTTCACCGCGTTAGTAAGAGCCTTATCAGTAAGGCTACATGTATGCTGATGGAACAGATACTTGTACAGAGGTATAGGAGCACAACTCCTCATAACACTTTTCCGTACCCAAACCCACCATTTCTCTAGTGGAAAATGTGTTTGCAGAGAATGGACCAATATGGTAGTAATTACTGCTGAAATGTCTTTGTGATTGGCTCTTTTCTGGGGATCAGCATATACTAGTATTCCCCAAGAAGCACTGCTGGTCAGAATTGCCTTATGAACTGTTCATCCTGTTCTTCTGGAGCACTAGGAAGCATAACCCTCAGTTTAAGGTATCAGTGAAGGACATATCCATGAAATCTTGGGGCACTTGTGTGAGTTAGCCTCAAAACAGCAGTTTTATGCAAAGTCTCCCTGAACAGCATTAAGTAGCAGGCTGCAGCGTGTTTCCTAGGACTCGCAGGAGGGAGTGAAGCAGTGGTGATTGGCAAGGCAGGTTTTAAATGTCAACACTGAAACGGTTGGCATTACCAGATCTGTTCAGAGAAGTTGGGCTCTGGTGACTCGATATCTGAAACAACCAGGTGACACTGTCTGCAAAGCAAATCCAAGCACTCTTATGAGAGCTAAAAAGAGCGATGGTGCAGGTCTTGGGGTGTTGCCTTGTAAACATGCACTTACTGGTATGACTTAGGTGTGGGTGTTTGTTTCCAATCATATTACTCCTTTTGTGTGTGTTTTTCCAGTGGGATTGGAGAGACTGTCACTTTCAGATGTGTGATGACCTCTGTCCGTCATAATCTAGCTTTTAATGACTTTATAGCTCCTCCTGCCATGGTAATTAAATTTATCCTCTGCTGGCACCATCCTGCATCATTTAGATGAAGACAGAACATTATTAAGGAGCAGCATCGTAGTTTTCCTGAGAGACTATGCATTGAAACAGAAAGTATTTAGGACACAGTTTAATTTTGAGGCTTGTTTTTATTTCAGGAGAAAGATTTGCAACATGATTATGTCTTTTTACATGGTAACATGTAGGAGGAGGATGCAGATTAGTGTGTTTAAGGGAAACTAAAAAAATGTACATACTTTGAGACACATACATGCTTCTTATATGACTCTCGCCCATTGCTTCATACAACCACTATTTACATTTGAAGCTAGTGGTTTCTTAAATGCTCAGAGCCCACAATTGAGCCCAGATTTCCAAAAGTGCTTGGCACCCAGCAGTTCTCACTGAGACATTTTTATGGCCAGATAATCAAAATTGCTCAGCATGGTGGAAGCTAGGGAATTTTGAAAATCTAGCCACTTATTTTAATGCCCAAATGGAGGCTGGGCTCTTCAGGAAAGCTGGTTCATATATTACAGTTCCAACAACTGTGTATCAATCCCGTAAGTACATTTTTTCTCTTAAGGACATGCAGTCTATCATATATGTGCCCTTCAAAAGCTTTCCCACTCATTCTTCTATATAAAGTGTAATTACATTAGTTTCATTGAATTTGGAAAGTTGTTGGTACCATACGAAAGAATTGAAGTTCAAATGAAAATCAGATCCAGTAATTACAGGATTTTCTGCAAGCATTTTTCTTTTCAGGCTTGACTTGGAAATGGAATAAAGACAAGAGACACCCGTTTCCAGGTTAGGAAGCAAACAAAACCAAATTGTAAAGGGTGAGGGTTGCTTAGATGAACTACTACTTATAAAGCAGTTTGACAGCTGAAAAGAAAAACATTGAGGTAACTTGTAAAGTGAATAAGCTTTTAGCTGCTACATTTGCAATTTTCCGCTTAGTGTTGCCTACCCTACTGAGCCGAGAGACTTGGTAGTACGTAATGCGCCAATAATAATAGTCAGCATTTACTTTGTACTATGAAGGCATTAACTAACTAGCCTAACACCCCTTGCAAGGTGAGGAAATAGTATGATTGCCACCTTGGCTGTGGCAGAGCAAACACACTAGCAGAAGTTAAAGTCAAAGTTTGCCAAGAGAGTTGCTGGTTGTGTTGTTCCTCTCTTATTTCTTCTAACAGTTGCAGAACCACCTCTTAGTGTCCCAAGAGACATGCTTCCTCTGCACTATTAGAAGGACTGATCCTTATCAACAAACATGCTGTACCATTTCTGATAATAAAGGATTATTATGAGTATTTCATGATGGTCAGCGTATTTCACATCTGCCTGCAAAAGGTTTCTTTTCTCAGCTAATTGTTAGACATGAATGGCAATTTCTGTGCTTCCTAGAATTTTAAATAAAAAAAAAAATTAATAGCAGTCTGTATGCCTCATAAAGTAATTTGGAAGTAGGCATAGGGAAGGTCAAGCCGTCTCATGCTGGAGGAGGAGTATGTGGATGCAGAGTCAGCAGAAGCCACGACTAAGACAAAGAAAGGTGGGGGGATCTTGGTTTTGTGGGACTTGCATTATGGGAACCTCCTTGCGCCTCATGCTCGCACTAGCTGCCAGAAGCTCTGCAGTCCCTGTAGGAGTTGAACTGGCACCTAGGAGTCTTACAACGTGCAGCTTCCATTTCTGAGGGATCTAACGTCAGCTCTCTGTGGGTAAAGGAAAGCATTGCAAGGCTCAGTGTTCCAGCTAAGGGAATTATTCTCACTTCACTTGCTGCCCAGTAAGTAGGCCGTATTATCAGAGTAGGTCATACTCGCAGAATGCCTTAAATTGGACCCTCTGGGTAAGAATCAGCTTCCAGTGATTTCACCTAAGGACTTTCAGTGTTACATAACTCCTGTTGGAACAACATGGTTCCTTGCTAGCTACTGTCTAGAAACTGACCCTTGTTTTGCTAAAGGTTGAGTAGGGCTGCGTTTTCAAAGCACTCATGTTATTTTTCCTAGCCTCTGTACTGTTACCAGAAGTAACACAGATACTTATGAGCATGAGTCTCGTTAAGAAAGTCAGCTGATAGAAGCCCAATTCTTTGAGTATCATCAGGTACCTACCACTTACTGATTTCAGTAGATGCAGGTTTATAAATATTTTTAATATACTGGACTATGGCATCTATGAATGAATAGTTAGAGAGGTTTTAAAGTTGCCCTCGGGTCCTGTTTTCCTTATCATGTGCACTCTACGCCTCTTAGCTTGACCACTAGCTTTTCTCTTACAAAGCCCTAAAAGCACTGTAGAACTTCTGTTTACAAGGTTTGGTACACATTTTCCTGGGAAAGGAATGACCTCGGGATCATCCCACTCCTCTTTGTTCTTACACTGTGAAACATGTTTGTCCACTATCCTCTCTCAACTGCTTGTAAGCAGTAAACTCAAGAGACAAGCCTGGGGAGAGGTGGATTGTTTGCAAACCTATATCTAAAAGGACTTCATTTAGCCAATAGTAAGCAATAATGTGAGTAGCTTTAGGGAAGAGATAGGTAAGAAGTGGCTTGCATGATGTGCGTTGATGAATGCAAAAGGAATTTGTCTTTTAATTACTTTGCTACTTTTGAAAATGTACGCGTAAGTCTTTCCTTCACACAAAAGGAACTTAAGCTTTTTAGACAAAGAGGTCTCTGACTGACTTGAGGCGTTATGACACTGTTTGCAAGTTCATTCTGTTGCTGGATCAGCTTCCTTAAACAGTCTTGTTAAGAAACCTCTGCCAAAAATCGTATTTGAGGCTGGCTTAACATGGTGGTAAATGAACTCTTTCATCTGCTCTCTTCCAGCAACAAGTGCTAGCTTAAAAGTAAGGTGCTGAAAAGGACGAAAGAAATGCTATGTCAGTACGCTTTTTTAAATAGCATTACTAGTAGTGGCTGGCACTAAAATATGTTAAAATACTTTGTGCTGTATGCTACAAAATATACAAATGGCTTGAGAAATTTTTATGGTATGGCTCCCTCCTTCATGTGGAGTGTTTATGATTTCTCTTTTCCAGGATAGACTTTTTTAAATCTAGTCCTTGTCTACTTTCCCACTTAGTTTGAATACCCCATTTTTGCTTGGATTGTCTTTCACAAGATCTGGAATTAGATCTACAGAAACTTTGATTGTGTAGTCCTTCCTCCTCCTAATACAGTTTAATTTCTAGGATTGGGGGTTATTTGTTATGCTACTTAATATTGAGGCAAGTTCTTGTGAATGCTGATGGAACCAATTGTTTGCAAAGTAGCTCTACTTCTCTAATTGCTCGTACCAGGTGCTCAAGAAAAAGACTACAGTTCGTCATCGGGAGAGAGCAAGGACAGAACAATCTGTCTTTAGGAAGGACAGGTTTCTTACAGTTCTATGAAAATCAATTTTTTTTTTTTAACAACAGTTTCCTGTTAGGAGTGTTTTCCTTCCAAACAAAAGATTTTGCTGATTGTCCTGCCGTCCCTTCTTGTTTATTTTTCCCCATTGAATTATTCTACCTGATTACATGGGCTTTTTATTGTCAATTTTTAGTGAAAGATGAGGCTTGAAATTGGGCAGGTTGATAGTAAATGAGCATTGGAGACCCCAAATATGATTAGCACAGAGTAAGGAAGTCCAGAAAACCAATATTCATTTCTGCATAATTTGTGACACCATCTGATGTTCTATGTAACAGGCATGCTAGTAGTCTCCATCCCCTGCCTCTATGCAAAAAAAAAAAAAAAAGTAATGTTGTTTATTTGACAGGTAAACAAACTTGTGACCAAACACACTGATGACTAGCAATTGCTGTCATTAAAAGAAGACCTCAAACAGTGGCCACCTCCTTGGGGTCATTAAAAACCCATTGGCAGCTGCATGCAGCTTAAATTTACAGCGTGAGCTCTTGCATTCTGCCTCCTTTTGCCCTTGTCATTTCCACTGGAGAATTACTCACTTCCCTGTCTAAGCTGTTTAGTTCCCCTGGTGGGGTAGAATACAGACAGTTCTTGGTGGGCACAGTAATACAGTAATACCATTCACCTTCATGCATTTATTTCCAGCTCCCCTTGCATTGTTGTCCTGTTTTCTTTCTTCTTTTCCTGCCAGTAGTTTAAGTGAGAAGGAGAAGACAAAGTTAGGTAACAGGATTGCTGCTGAAGCCCCGAGCTCAGATCTTTCAGTATATAACTTTCATGTAATTTCAGTTGTGAATCTGTCTTGTGTATAGGTTTTATGCAGTGTTCAGTCTGTAGAATGAATGATTTAATTGCCCTGCAGGGTAGGCAGACCAAATAAAATTAAGTCCACATGAGCTACTGTCATATCTTCTGGATTGACAAGAAAAGGTGATGGTTAGATTTGCATCTGCCTTAGTGTTATTAAATCTTTCAGAATTTGGGGTGTGTCATGTTCTGGAATTTCATTAAAACCTTATCATTAAATAAGGGTCAAATGTCTAGTTGTCTTCATTGTAGAGAATAGCCTGAAAGCGTGTTCTCCAAGTATGATAATAGCTGAGAAAAGAGGAGGCAAATAAAAATTGTCCCCACTTTGTTCTTTTCAGAATCTGAAGTTACTGGTCGCTTTTTGTTGGTTTATTTGTCTCTTTGGTTTTCAGATCCCATGACTGGCTTTGAAATTCCTGGAATTGTGAACTTACAGTTTTGCAAATGTGGGAGGGGGCAGCTCTTAATTCTCTGGGTGCTAAAACTTGTATAAAGAATCATGCTGGGAAGCTGCTGGAAGTTAGTGATGGAAAGTGCCGCATTTACTCTCAAAGGTTCAGTCTGGGAGCAGCGTTTGTACTATGGAGAATGTAGATATAACATGGCATTTGTAGCAGTGTATGTAAACGAGGATGTTGAAGTGGGGTAGCCGCATTTCTAAGACTGAATCAATACAGGCATTCCCTTTCTGCTGGACATCGCTGTGAATGCCTTGGATTCAGTAATTCATGGAAGAAATGTATGTCTTTGCTTTATAACCCTTCATGCAGAACTTTGTCATGCTGTTAGCTAGCCCAGAATCAACCATTGTAAAATGAATCCTTTCTACTGTTGAACAAACATACCAGGGCCTTCTGATATTTCACTTACCATGTAACATCGCAGGCCATGCTGCTCCAGGAGAGCCTGCTTAAGCCTTTTGTTTCAGCAAAACGCACACCTGCCAAAAATAACATGAAGGTTTACCAGCCAGTATTTCTTCAAACAGTGTTCCTACCCTCCCACATCCCAACCAAAGAATGTTTGTGTGTTGCTGCCAATTTCTGCCAACGGATACAAGCAGTGGGGAATGCAGGAACTGCCACTAAGCTTCCAGAAGAACAAGGCTTGACATATTTTGGCCAAAGAGAAATCCATAATCCTTAAGGAACAAAGATTCCATTTTCATGGAAATCAGTCTAATGGGAAGGCAATGGCAGGGAGATATAATTCAGATTCAATGGGTTGTATATAAAGTAAGCTAAAACAGTTTCTTAGCAGAAGGCAGGTCTGTGATCCTAGTCCCGTTAGGATATATCTGGAATGTTGCCAGTTACTGTAGTGGAGTTGTGGATTTACATGAGACTGACATCAGAATCTGGCTCACAGGAACAGCTCATCTGACTTTATGCTCTGGTAGCTGAGGTTACCTCACTGAGAGCAGGTCTAGATTTTGAGATTAGGGTATTTTCAACCACAGTGTCTTTTCCAAATTTTCTTTTTTTGAGAGCAATCAGCATTTGCTTCAAGGGTATTTGATGACTTCTCAAATGGGAACAGTCCGCAGGCAATGCAACAGTATGATACAGTCCAGGCCACCAGCCTACTAGAAATGATCACACACAGAATCACAGAATGGCAAGGGTTGGAAGGGACCTTGGGAGATCGTCTAGTCCAACCCTCCTGTTAAAGGAGGTTCACCTAGAGCAGGTTGCACAGGACATCGTCCAGGTGGGGTTTGAATATCTCCTGAGAAGGAGACTCCACAACCCCCCTGGGCAGCCTGTTCCAGTGCTCTGTCACCCTCAGAGTAAAGAAGTTTTTCCGCATACTCAACTGAAACCTCTTATGTTTCAGTTTGTGCCCATTGCCCCTTGTCCTGTTGCTGGGCACCACTGAGAAGAGTCTGTCTCTGTCCTTGTGACATCCACTCTTAAGATATTTGTATGTGTTGATGAGGTCCCCTCTCAGTCTTCTCTTCTTCAGGCTGAACAAGCCCAGCTCCCTCAGCCTTTCCTCGTAGGGGAGATGCTCCAGTCCCCTCATCATCTTTGTTGCCCTCCTCTGGACTCTCTCCAGTAGCTCCTCTTCTTTCTTGAACTGGGGAGCCCAGAACTGGACACAGTGCTCCAGGTGGGGTCTCACCAGTGCAGAGTAGAGAGGGAGGAGAACCTCCCTCGACCTGCTGGCCACGCTTCTCTTAATGCACCCCAGGATGCCATTGGCCTTCTTGGCAACAAGGGCACCCTGCTGGCTCATGATAGAGATATCGATGCATGTAAAAGATTTTCTTGTTCTGTGACTTGGAAATTTCTTCACCACTCAAATAAGATTCTCTGGGTAGAAATACCATGCAATATAATTGCTACTTTCTCATTGATCCTACGAAGTACAGACTGTGGAATGTATCTCGAGCTAGAGGTTTTTTCTGTTTAAGAATATTCTTCCTGTTATAGCTTCTCCTGTTATAACTCAGTAAATGAACATAGGGAGAAGGACATCCAGGATTTAAAACATTTGGTGAGGGAATGACAACTATGTGGTTGTTTTATTGTGTCCTCCCCATTTTTCAAACTACTACATAATCTTTAGTGGAAACCCCAAATGAATTTATTGTTTGATTAATTAAAGGGTCGTTTCCTTAGCAGGTATGATTTGTTGTTAATGGAGCTATAATAAGGCTGTGTGGATTTGTACCATGAATCCAACTCTTTGAAGTAAAGAACTATAAAGTAGTCTCTGTGGGTGTGCCGAATCAAATACTGTGCATGGGATGTGTGTGTATACATAAGTTAGAATTTATTTTTTGGGCCCCTAACCTTCTTTGTGGTGTGTTGTAAAGAGAAGGTCTGGGAAATTCCCTTCTTACCCTACCTCTAAGTGTTCAGTAGCTCTTTCTGTGGTTTATATTACATGGCTAGTATTGTGCTGGGAAAAAAATTGTCCAGGTTTATGTCTTTTTTTTTTTTTCCTCTCAGTGGTTCAAAAATGTCACTTTAGGTTTCTCATTGTCAAGATTTTCTTTGAACCAACAGAGAGAACAGACAAATTCAGCAACAAAGAAGTTCAGACCCCTTGGTCATAGTGTTCCAGGGCTTCAGAGTAATTTAAAGTTGTCTAGATCTAACATTCTGGCCTTGCTCAATCTCTGGTTGAAAGTAATTCTGAAGTGTCTGTAGGCTTGCAATGAGCCAGTAACTGATAGGTCCTACTGATTATCTGAACTGAGCCTTGAATTTAAAGCTCAAGAACCAGGAGTGTGAAACACTGAGTAATACAAGGATGAAGCGCTGGAAATGGGATCCCTGCTCCGTCCCAAATAGGTTTTAGGTTTCTGTCATTCCTCTTTGTTTCTCTCTGTATTCTTTGAGTAGAATATTTCATTCTAAACCACCGTACTTCTCTGTATCTTATACATCACATGTGCTAGGAGGGAATTCGTTACTTGTTACCATGAATTTAAAGAGACTGCATTAGTCATGTGGTTGGAACCATCTACGTCATACAGATACTCCAGAAGAATGGACAGTGAACTCTGCTTCTGTTTCACCTGCTCACTCCAATAGTTGATTTTTTACCTGCCTTTGGTCTCCTTGTTTTAAGTTTTCTTGATGTTTTGAAGTGTGTTCATTTCTATGGAAATACACAAATAATGACAGCACTGATGGGAGAAACCTTAGTAACGTCCCTGTTGCAACATAAGGTCAATTTGTACGATAGCTTGAAGTAACTGACCTTGATTTGAGAAATGTAAAATTTCATGTTTAGATATAGATGCGCTCACTGGATGGAGAGGGCATAATTGTCCTTTAAATATATTATGAATCCATGCAGCATTAGAATAGAAATATATTTGTATCTGGGGCTTCACCATCAATTACTATTATTTTTTATGGTTGCATATATTTAAAAGTTCAGTTATTGTGGAAAGTCAGATTTTTCTCATGTTGACGTCTACTAATACTTTCAATTTCAGAATCTGATTGGTCTGAGTTGTCATACATACGACCTTCCCAGTCATCCATTACGCAGTCTTCTGGATTTTGTGGGTGAGCACTTCTGTATAGTGTATACATTTTGCAAGTCGAATAGAATAGAGTAGGATATTTCAGTTGGAAGGGACCTACTATGATCATCTAGTCCAACTGCCTGACCACCTCAGCGCTGACCAAAAGTTAAAGCGTGGTATTAAGGGCCTTGTCCAAATGCCTATTAAACCCTGACAGGCTTGGGGCATTGAACACCTCTCTAGGAAGACAATTGCAGTGCTTGACCACCCCTTCTGTAAAGAAATGCTTCCTAAAGTACTTACAAATACTTACTAAGTGCTTATTGCCTGTTCTCTTTTTGGCTTTTTGTTTGCACTATGCTCTCTTTTATCAGGCCAGCAGTCAAACACATGATAGTGCTGCTTCAGAACCTCTGTCTGTCTTACTAATAAGAGATTGCAACTTGAAACAAAAGTCAGAACATCACTGGAGTATGAGAACTCTAGTAGAATTTTGGACCCTTCTCTCTTTTCAAACAAGAAGTCAGTCTTTCAACATAGTGAACATTTCTTTTTGATGCTAAAAAAAAAATCTCAGAACTTACAGGTTCACTTTTGGAGACATAATTTGATTTTCATGTAAAGTCATAATAAGAAGTCCAAGAGAATAGGATCTATATGCAGTTGATCTGATCCACTGTAGCTGGTCTGAGTTGGTAAGGAAAGTGAATGTGCTTAGCAAGAATTCAAGTGAAGAAATACTATGTGTAAGTAGGTCCTTATTGTTACTATCCTTGCTAGCTGTTACTCTCAGTTGTGAATTTATGAGCCCTGAAACATTGTTTGAAATTAATAACTTTTCAAATGTATATCAGTTCTACTTACTTTCAATTAATACTCTGGTCCCCCCACTAAAAATAAACAAACAAGCTCTTCTCATCAGAACCAAGCACTAGTTCTTTATTAAAACAGCTTCTAAAATTAAAAAAAAAATTCTTTGAACTTGAAACTCAAGTATTCTAATCTGTATTCCAATTTTACAGGGAGAATGAAACCCTTGGGTCAAGGGGGTTTATAATCTAATTCTAAGTTCAGAGTGCACTAATCTAAGTAGCATCAGTTCTAATTAGGAGATTCAGTAGGTTTGAATTGGTCTGTAATTTTAATCTCTAGTAGGTGTTATAAACACACAATGATGCAATAAAATACTAAATTATCCTAGAATTGAGAGTAATGGAGACTTTCAATATTTAGAGGGGATGCACTGATGGTGCATTTGAAAACTTGAATCCAAGGATCTGATACGAAACATGTAATAAGCAGAGGGCATAGAACTATGCCACTTTATCCTTCACAACACGATGAACTCAGTTGAGCTTTGCATTGCCTGATGGAAGGTTTGGTAAACTGAATGCAAGGTTGTGGTACAGAATTTCCTGTATATTGGATGAGAAGATCCTGTAGTGGTTAACATCTACAGAGGTCATCTAACTTTAGCAGGGGTCCATAACGTGCCAAGTTTGGAGAACTCTTAAACTGGTGTAGTTCTTAAAATGATTTTTGTAACTAAATTCAAAGTAGCTTGACTAGGGTTTGACAATGATTGGCTCCACTGTCTACATGAAGGGGATGGGAAATGAAGTAGACACTCAGCTGCTTGTTCTTAGAAAAGAGACTGGTGTTGGTATAAGCAGTAGAACACTTGGCCTTCCCTTCCCCCTGCATCAAGACCACTTTTCCTTTGCAAAGCTTTTATATAGAGCGCAAGGACCTATAAATAACAAGGGAGCCTATAAATAAATACAGCTGTGAGCCGACAAAGGCTTCTGACAAATTATGTTTATTGAATTTCTCACGTGTGGTCCAGTTTGAATCCAACCGTGGGGCTTGCTAAGTTTTCCAAAGTATATTTTGTGCCCAAGCCTGGGATTCCCCTCTGTTAGGCAGAATAGGGAGCTGTCTGGCTAGCTGAGTACAAGAGAGGAATGGGGAAAAAGAAGAGGTTTGGTTTTTTTCTTCAGTGAAGCTAAGCTTATGGTATTAACTTCAGACAAACCAGTCCAAGATCTAGTGCCTATTGCTTACATGAGAGGGTTTACAAGAGAAAACAATCATATCACTGCAAAGCGCTGCGTGAAACATGACACCACCCCCCAGTAATTAATCCCATGTCATTGTCCTATAAATGCCGTAATCCATAGCTAGATTTAAGTACGTTTTATTGTAGCATTCAAAAATTTTAGTCAGTGATGTAGGTAGGTATGGTCTATGTGGTGGGTATTGTATGGACAAGAAAATAGAAAGCCTCAGTCCTGAAGACCTTGAAGTCTTCCACTTGAGCAGAAGTTCCAGGTCTGCTGGGTGCATTGAGTGGGTTGGATCTGACCCACAGCCACCATGGGAGCCCTATTCAGGTAAATTGACAAAGCATTAATTACTTCAAAGGAGAGCTAATGAGGCAATAAACCACAAGGGTGAAACTCAAATGGTTTATGGTACCATTAGTAGGCTGAAATGGAATTATAATTAGAGCAGGGCAAACGATTCATAGTCCACAATTTATCCAATGGATTTAGTGCTTGTTTCTGTTCATGAATTATGCACAAGTAGACATATTTTAGGAATGTATTCATTGTTTGAAATTGCTCAGCAACCACTTTGTATGGAGACGTTTCTGCCTATAGGAGTAGCCTTGTACAGTTTGCTTCTGGTTTCTCTTTGCTTGGGGGCTTTGTGCGTGAATTTGTGTTCTGTAGTGGGTCGCTGAAATACTATGGTGTTTCTACTTTCTGGAATTTTATAGAAAAAAATGTTAATTGTTCTGGGATATGTAGCAGTTACCTACATTTGCTGGAGAAACCTTTCTTGATCTCCAGGGATGGGTTTTTTGCTTGAGGAACAGTCTTTTTGCAAATAGCTTGGCAGTAGAAAAGGAACCTCAGCAACACTTGCGCAAACATCCATGCCAAAAATGAATAAAACTTGTGTGTCCAAATAAAAGTGTGGTTCAGAAAAGATGAAACAGGCTCAGGAGAGCTTTGTTCCCCTGCTTAGAGCTTGACTTGAGTTAGGTGCAGAATAACTCAATTGTGTGTTTGGGTGACAGTCTTCTCTCAAGCTTTGAGGCTATGTAGGGTTTGAGCTCATAAAATTCCTCTTGGAGCTCTTCCAGTTTGCATAACATACTTGTATAATGTAAGGGATGATCCTCTGTCATGCAATAACTTTCCTGTCTCTGCTATGATTAACTTGGAATTATTTATGCAGGGGAACAGTGTTGCTGAGAGGGATTTAATGTTTGGAGATGACTGTGTACGCCCACTGATGCTCCTTGTCCCTGGATGATGTGTTTGTGTCTTTATCTTGCTGCACACATACTAGCATGTAGCAGGCTTTACTGATGACATCCATCTCCTTTTCAGACCAAAAAATTTAAGTAGTAATTCTGAGTATAGAGTCCCTAAACCATCCATTAAGATGTTCTGGTGTGTCAGCCTCTCAGTCAAAATGTCTTGGGGCCACTCTGTTTTTCCATTACAATCCTGTTCTCTTCTATGCAGACCTATTCAGAAGAGACAGAATTAAGCCACAAACCTTTATCTTCTTCTAAAGCTGCTGTATACACTAACCTGTTAATCATGCATTTACTTCTGTGTATCTCGGATGATTGACAAGCTTGGCTTCTTGGAGTGGAGGTGCTTTGTGCTGCCCACTGGTCGCCTGGCTCCACGTTTGCCTTCCTGAATAAATCATGCATTCTCCTTTTTGTATGACATGTTTAGTTCCATGATTTAAGAGCTTTAACATATAGCTCTTGTTTGTTCTTGCTTTTGTTAATAACTAATCATGAATTATCCATGAATGGGCTAATTAGGCATTAACCATATATTATATACCAACCAAAGAATCAGATCTTTCACAGACATCTATGTAGGTAGTAACTTCTTGAAATATCCCTGGGCTAGGAATGTCTGCATGTATTAGGGAAGATTTTGCAAATTCTGGCCTGCAGGATAGTTGCAGCAT
>NW_009260350.1:2281637-2315254 GCF_000687185.1 Egretta garzetta | reverse complement strand
ATGATGCAAATGGTGAAATATGGATCAAGAAGTTGGTAACATATTATCTTTTCAGAAGGGACAAGATTAGTGGAACTGATTTTTGGTTTTAATGAAAAACTTTGAATGAAGCTCAGGTAGAATGAAATGTGAAATAGAAAGACTGCCCATGTGCTGTGAGATTGTTTTCTGGATTCTAATACTCTGACTTTATTAAAAAAGAGGCAGAGAAAGACTTCATAACTCTTTTGTTTTTTTTTTTATATTCTGGGTACCTGTTAACACTATTCTGGTAGCGTAAGATTTCTGTATGCAGAGTAGCAGTGATGAAAATAAAGTAGAGTAGAAATAAAGTGAAGAGAAACTGAAGGAAAGAGTCCTAGAGATGGCCTACATAAAGACTGAGGCAAATACCCAGGTGTCGTGATTTAACCCCAGCTAGCAACTGAGCCCCCCCAGCCTCTCACTCACTCCTCCCCAGTGGGATGGGGGAGAGAATCGGAAGGCTAAAAGTGAGAAAACTTGAGGGGTGAGATAAAGACAGTTTAATAGGGAAAGCAAAAGCCATGCAAGCAAGCAAAGCAGCACAAGGGATTCATTCCCTGATTCCCATGGGCAGGCGGGTGCTCAGCCATCCCCAGGACAGATGGCTCCATCACGCGTAATGGGGCCTGGGCAGACCAAGTCCCATCACTCCCAATGTCCCCCCCCCTTCCTCCTCCTTCCCCCAGCTCTATGTGCTGAGCATGGCATCATATGGTGTGGGATACCCCTGGGGTCAGTTGGGGTCAGCTGTCCCGGCCGTGTCCCCTCCCAGCTCCTTGTGCCCCCCAGCCTCTCACTGGTGGGGTGGGGTGAGCGGCAGAAACAGCCTTGGCTCTGTGTCGCCCTGCTCACCAGGAACGAAAGCATCCCTGGGTTATCAGCGCTGTTTCCAGCTCAAATCCAAAACACAGCCCCATGCTAGGTACTGTGGAGAAAATTAACTCTATCCCAGCCAAAACCAGCACACCATGTTGCAAATGTCATAGAACCAGGATTAAGTGCTGTTGGTGACAGAAATGTTGTCAGTAGTGTAAGCACATTCTTCAATGTTCTTAAATGGACCATGTGCCAAACTAATTCTGGTTCTGTTGCCTGGCCACAGGGGGCCTCATATGGTTCTGTCTGGCTTCTGTTGTCTCTCTCAGGAAGTCAGCAGCTTCTCTTTAGCACGCCCTCATCTTGAAACATTTTCTCAGGTAGCTGATGCGTGCTGGGCCTCAGAATGACATTACAAAATCCAGTCTCTTGGTCCAGTAGTGCTGCTGAGTCTCAAAGGTTTCTAGTGGCCAAACTCCACAGCAACAACATTGCATGCTCTATCCCCACTTTAGACTTCCTGCATCTTATTTTGTACAGACCTGGTCCAACTCTGAGTCAGTGTACAATAAAATAACAAAGTTGTCATTTAGATGTTTGAATTAAAAAGATTGTGGAGTCTGTTTCTACCAAATGACTTTTCCATCAAATATTAATAAGCTTGGCTGTTTTTTTTTTCTCAGAAGAAAAATACCAAGAGGCATAAATCTATATTAAAGACTAAGTGCCTACCAAATGGAACTTTATGCACATTTGCTGTGGTTTCTCGCTTTCTTTTTACTCAAGTGTTACAGAGGAAAGCCAGCAAAACCCACAAAATTGTTATTTTCTCTCTTCCATCTTTTAGCCTCTAAATTTTAATTTGAACGCTGCCGTTTTCTGTAGCATGCATTTCTGGATGCCTGACTAAAGCACAGATGACATGACACATGAAGAAAGCCAAAGGGTTAATCTTCTAAGGACTCAAGACTAATGGCCCAGTAATGCTTACCCAAGAGGGAATTGTTGTGGCTGTTTCAGATCTCGGTCCTAGTCACTTTATAATAATTTGGAGATTTCCGCTAGAACTTTGGTGGCAGTAGGAGTAGCTTTTAATAGGGGACAGCAGTGCTTAATGTTGATGTACCATGTCTTGGATGAAAACCTTGCTCCTACCTCTCCTTTTTCTGCTACTGCAATAATCAGCTTTAGATTTGCTTGACAGACCTACTGTGATCAGATTTTCAGCACAGTCTTGCACATATGTGTCTTTCAATTCCTTTTCATCTCTGAAATCAGGGTGGGAAATTTAAGTGCAACTTGTGAGCACTGACATTCAACAACACCTTCAACAGCAATACTTAATGGCTTGCATGCTGGTCTTTCTGATGCAGTCATACAGTTGCTGGCAGCAGGGCCCACTCTTTTTTAAGATTTATTTACTGTCTTCCACTGTTAATGTGGGAAGTGACTTAATTTCTCAGTATCACGAACAAAGCGCCCCCTCGTTCCCAGGTGCTACTGTTGGTGAATACACTTCAGTGAAGATTGCACAGCTGCTTTAGTTCTCTGCAGATATGCTTGGGACACGTCTGCTGTTTGAAATGAAACCATTACAGCCTGAGCTCATGAAACCTCTGTCTGCAGGTCTGTATGGGACAGAAACTCAGAAGAGACCTTTCAGTGTAGCCTTAAATCTTCATTAAAGCTGCTCTTTGCAGCTCCCGCTTTTCTGTCCTGCTTATTATGTATGAGAGAGTGCATATTACTTTGTGAGTACTTATGTGGTACCTGAGTGTTTCTGTGTACATATATAGATGCAAATATGTATATACATGCATTCAGACAAGTCATGGAAAGTATAAATATATGCTTCTGACCGTGATTCGTGAGCAACACATAGGTGTGTTCATGGGACAGTCTGTGCAGGTCTACATGTGTCATGTAGGTAACACGTGCATGTATTGGATCCATTGCTCTGAATTTTGTTGGTGTAAGAATTCTGACTTGCATCCAAATTCTCCTGTGCAAACGGTTTGGATTTTGGGACTCCTCCCCTTGCTAATGTGCTCTACCAATCTCTCTCTTATTGAAAGAAAGAAAAAGAAAGATGGAAGGCAGGAGAGAGAGCAGTGTAAAGGTCAGCTAGCATTGCAGCCTGACGCAAAGATTTATAACCCTCCAAATTCTCCCCCTCTCTGGCAGCATGTCTTTACAGACTCACATTATCTCTATTAATACCAGCCACAAGGTCATTACTCAGGCACTGAGCCTTCCTCCAGCATAAATATTTATACAAGGCTGACCTGCGGCTGCTGCGTTTGCCTTTTATTTGATTTCTGCCGCCTTTTGTGTCTGTCAGCTAATGTCTTTAGCTGCTCTGTCTGGGACAGTGGGAGCTGAGAGAGGAGCCAGGGAGGGGTTAAGAAGGGAGTGAAAGAGAAGGGGGGGTCAGGCAGGGAGATTGAGAGGAGAAGAAGGAGAGGAGAGGGATGGGTACGAGGTTGACATTTCATAGGATTCCCATTGATGGAGACATAATAAACCCTTTATTTCAGACCAGATGAAAATTTTTAATAAGTCTTTATTTTGCAATGAGATTGCAAAATTTATGAAAATTTCGTTTTATCTACGCAAGCAGGTACAAGAATCTTTTATGTATAGAGTGTTGCTTTTGCTGGAGATTAATGGGATTTTAGAAGCCCATTTCAGAGAATAAGCTAATGATAGCTTACATGTAGACATGCATGAGTGAATACATAAATATGCTATCTCACGAATTTCTGTCAGACACAACTTCATGGATATGCATCTGTACTCACCTTAACACACTAATACTACTCCAAAACCTTGTTTCTTAGCTTCCGTCAGTGTCAGGTGCAGACAACTCTAGTGGCTGAAAGGGAGTTGAGGTTGCTGCGTTTCTTGGGGATACATGTTCTAAGGGGCAAGGACAGTCACAGTATCTGTGCCTTGTGCTTGTCCTTTAGCAGAGCTTTGTCTAACAATGGTTAGGTATGTATTAAGAGGAACGGGAATGGAAAAACAAGAAAAGTGTGGTGCATATGCTGATGATTGGTTAGACATCTTTCAAGTGTGATAAAAACACAGAAGCTGAAGGGAGGAATCATGAGTTTAACCGTGTGCTAAAATGTGTAATGCCACAGCCTGCCTTAATTCTGCAAGGACTTGATATTGAATGGCACTTTTAACTGCTGATATGTCCCTGTCCCTCCTGAGCTGGGGGCATTCAGTGCAGTGGTAGTAGAGATAACCCATGCTAAAACGAAGGCACTTTACTGTAGCAATGGATTAGCGCTGCTTTAGCATTTGGTCTTTTGAATCACTTTAAGCCTGGTAATTTTACTTACTTAATTTTTGCTTTTCTCTGTTTCCCTCAGCTCTTGCATAATGCTAAAGGTCACGGACTCCATTAAGTAGACTATAGTTTGGCCCTAGTATAGCAAATGGTACAGTCCACTGTGGTGGGTTTTTTGTTGTTGTTGTTGAAGAAATACTGTTCAGTGTTTGCACAGGAGGATTCCCACCAACACCCTTTAAAATCTCAGTCAAAAAAACAAAAGAAAAATCAGGCTAACTTAAAGATGTGGCCTTCCGATATGTTTTCTCTACTTTCTGAAAGATTCCTTAATTTCCTTCTTTCCTCCTTTTGAGAGTTTGAGAAGTGTAACTTTTGTCTGCCATCAGGATGCAAATCCTGTTTAGTGCTATCATGTTGGTGATGATTGGAGAGGCTCACTGCAGAGGGGGAGTTGAGGGTACTTCCTTAAACTAGCATGTTGTCTTTTGTCATTACTGTAAGCAAGGATCTTTGAGCTTGAATCCCAGACAAACATCCCTTTGTGTGGTCTTGGTCTTCCAGCCTGACTGAGTTGACTGAACTAATAACCCAGTTACCTTTCTGAGAAACTTCTAGGTTTTATTGTGTGCAGCTGCCTACATCCCCTTCCTGAATGAAGAGGTCTTCACTTCAAGTCTTTGAACTGTTTTGTCAGTGATGTGGAAATGGCTTATTTCAAGAACCTCTTCCTTTCCTTACCTCACCTGAGGATATTTTTCCTTCATACAGTTGATTCTGTAATCCTGCGTTTGCACAGGACCAAAGCTGCCTCTATTGTGTCTGGGTAGGTTACAATTCTAAAATTAGAAAACAAAAAAAACACAAAAAAACCTGAAATCTGCTCTTATTTTTCTAGCTTGTTTTCTCTGTAGAAGAGCCGGAGGTTCATGAACATTTCTGGTGATCAGCCACACCATTTTCAACTGATTCTCTACAAACCAGTGTACGTAGCTTGTTGGAAGCAATCTGGATTGTCACATACTCACACAGAGCCATTGATCAGGTCAAGGTGAGGGTCACTGACTGCTTGAATCCTAAACCATGGAAAATATGACAGGCAAGAATGATCAGCTAGAATTAATATTTTTGCTTTTTCAGTACAGCTTCTTATATTTCATACACTAGGTAAGTCTCTGTGAGTATATAACTGAAGCTTTAGACATGCTCTCAGAGGCAGCCATGTTATGAAAGAATATCAGAAACTGTCATTATTATGACTGTGTATATATATTTATATAGATACATATATGCATGCATATATAGTATACACAACAGAAATAATCTAATTTGCACAGTGTTACCTTAACACTTTTCAGCAGCTTCTGCAAATTTAATGCCCTGCCTTGCTGGCCCAAGGGAGAAGAGGAATTAAAAATTACTGCTTTTATTCTCACTGTTGATGGTTACAAGCTGCCTAGGGTGGCAAGGTGAATGGCTAGGCTAGGTGTAGGTTGGCAGGAGGGGAAAGGCAATGGGATTCTGCAGATGATTAAGAGAACAGGGGGATTTCAAGATGCTTGGGGTGGCTATCTGACTTATTATTGTCACTAATGTTTAGTTTCCATATCTGAGCTGATGTTGGTGAGAAGGATGAGGGACTGTTACAGGCATCTTCACCCTCAGGTTCTGGCCTACACTAGCACAAGTTGCAGGCAGCCATGTTCTGTGAGGTGGATGGGAGTATGGCACCTCATGCTCACATCTCTCCTTCCTGACCTGGTAGATGAAGCAGTGGGGAAGGGAATTCTGTAGTGGAATGGAAGGTGGGGAATTCTGTAGCAAGTTCCACTGAAATGAAAGAAAGAGAATTGGGGGGGGGGGGGGGTGGGGGGAGGCGGGGGGCAGGGGGAATGTTTATGTACACAACACAGTCTGTCCCTTCTTACTGATTGTGATATTGAATACTATTTCTCTTAATCTGTCTTCACACTTTCCTTTTTTGGTTACTACTGTCAAAACAAAAATCTAATTCTGAGTATGAAAACAGAAGTTCTTGTTGAGAAGCTTCAGCTGGAGCTATAGGAACTCTGAAGCTGAGACATATGTGCATGCATGTGTTGCGTATGTATGTTGCAAGCATATGCACACAACCACCCAATAGTTTTCTGAGCCTTTTGAGCAACAGTGCCATGGAAAGATCCTTCCCTTATTGTTGTCCTGGCTTACCTGTTTGAAGATCTGTACTGATTTAGATTGAGGAATTGATACAGGCTAAAGCTAAGCAGCCTGACTAGCTGTTACCCAGACCAGTTCCCTTATTTGGCCCACTGCCTTAACATCCATGCCAGGTTAGAAAGCAACATTGTTAGGAGAACAAGGCCAAGAAGATTGGGAAAGAAAGAAAAGGGTGGGCTCATTTCTTTTCAGAATTTGCATACAATTTCCATACCAGCCTGTGAAACAATAGTGGTCACTCCAGTTGTGGGGCACAGATTTCAACAAAAAATATTTGAATAATGATCAGCAGTGAAACAGTTTAAATGACTGATATTTGAATTATCCTTTTGAGGCTCAAGGATTAAAAACAGTTGAGGTGAATAAGGTTCCTCTCTGTCAGAAGTACTGTTGTGAAAATACTGCACCAGTTTTACTTGGTTGAGATTTCAAATATTTTTAAATTTATTAAATTGCATGAAGTGTTAAAAATGTGATCTTTTAATTAGGAACACAGAACTGTGAAAGGAAGGATCCGTGCTAACCTCACAGATACAGGGAATACATAACATTCTGTGTACAGCTACGCAACCTTCCTCCCAGTTGGCAGCTCTAGATGGAGCTGATGGGGAATTAATTACTCATTTTGATACAGATGCTGTATCTTAGAGAAGATGGAAAAATCAAATTTCCTTACCATTTCTGATCTTAGAAAGCAAAGCTATGAAAGGCAATTACAATTTTTCTAGTGTAGCAGTTCTTGTTGAAAAATTGCAGATCTTCTGTTTGAAAGGAAGATGTTTTAAAATTGTTAAAACTGATTCTTTCCCCATGATACTTTACTTGGCTGCAGCTGATCAGCAAAACCATGTTTCAGTGCTTCCAAAATGAAACTCCTTTAGCACCAAATGAAGTTTTATTTTGAAACTTTAGTTAATTTCTATAATGATTAAATAAAGCAAGTGCTCAGAAATGCAACACTGCAGATTTCCTAGCCGATGATTTAACTGATCTAACAAAATTTGGAGAGGTGTGACTTACTGGATTATGTTTTTTTCCGGAATTTCACCTTTTCATCTTTTGTTAAGATGGGGGGAAGATTTTTTTCCCAGTGCAAGAAAGCAGTTTACTGTTCTTCTCTTTTGTTAGCCTCAGTATGTCAAATCATACCTTACTTAAATGTCTGTTCAGGCTCATATATAGCTATAGTCTGAAACGCTGTGTGTGCGCGTCACGGTATCGTAGAAGTATAGGTGAGTTTAGTTGGTGTACACTAATCTCTGCACAGTAATGCACATGTGTGCACACTTACATATACACACACACATTTAGTTTTAGTTTGAGGACCACTATCTGTTCTTGCTTGTGCCCACCCAGTATGTCCATCCTTTGAATTTGGCATAGTGACTCTTTAATTCCCCGTTTTCTTTTCTTACTGCCTTATCTCTAAAACCTGAAACTGCTTTTCCTGGGCCAGCCTGGGGTTCTTTGTGACAAATGGTAGTAATTCATTCAGGAGCTCTTTGCTTTGGTCTTCTTGTCTGCTTCTATTCCAGTGATTTAAGCAAGTTATGGAAATCCTTCTCTGTCTGTCTGATAGCATGTTAACAGACACTTTTGCCAGAATCAGAGAGCCCTTGTCCCATATGACAGTTTAAAATGGGGAAATAAGGTTTGTATTTCTTACCCATATGACATTTTAAAATTGCACTATGGATCCTGAACTCTAGGGGTCAGTGAGATTAGTGGAGGATTTAAAAAACCTTGGAAGAGTGGCTGCATCTTGCAAGATCAGGTCTTTAAAATAATTGGGCCCAGCTTTTTATTGAATAAAGAGTTGGGGCTATGTACCATCAGATTATAGTTATAACATTTTTCTTTGGCTTAGCAGTAGCACAGCGTAAATAGGTGATTTGAGACAATGGTGTCTGAGGACCTGTGTTCCAGAGCAACACGTGAGTTCTCATTTAAGAGGCAGTGAAGAAAATGGTTCTGTCTTGCACTGTTAGGTGTAATTTCCCGGAAGAGGTTGGCATGAAGCAAATGTGGAAGAGTCTTTAGATAACTTCAGTTCTGGTTCACTTGCACAGTTCTGAGCCAATGGTTCAGAGCTGCTAAATGACTCCCACCACCTCTACCCCCTAGTAGATTTGGGTCTTAATTCTCTGTAAAAGGAGTCACACTGAATGTGCTACCAATGCATTGTACTTTGAGTTGGATGGCCTCACGGAGTTTTGTGGAGGCTACATATAATAAAAGGCTTTCTTTAACTGCTTCTCTAGGAGGTGTTGATTTGCTGTAGCTCCCAGTCACTTCTTTTCTTTTTCCTTCCTGCTTTGCTGAGATGCCTGGATTTCAGGTAGTGGGGTTCATTGTTACTTCTTTTTTTTTTTTTTTTTTTTTTTTATAATATACAGGGTCTAAGCCTGTTACAAACAGAGAACTGCATAAATCTGCTGCTGATTTTTATTATGGATAAGGAAGGTCCATGTGAAACTGATCAGAACAGAGTGAAGGCAGGGGAGAATAGCTATTGAATAGCTAGTTAGTAGCTAGATAAGGTAGATACGCTTCAAGTACTTTGTAAATATTTTAGCTTTATTTGGGTAATTTTTATTATAAAGCTGTGCTTGTGAATTGTAGTGGTGGTGGGCAGGCACTAAAAACTTACACAATTCAAAACATTAGCTTCAGTCCCAAGTCTCTGTGCAATGAAGCAATTTTCAGTGCCTGTATGATGAGAACTGAGAGTGACTTGTGAGCCAGGAAACATGAGTTCTTAACTTGCCTGTGGTCATGCAGCACATTGATTTCCCTTCTTGGTGTCTCAGTGTTTTCATATGGACTATGGTGCTAAGGATACTTACCTTGCTCTGTGAAACCCTTTCTGATCTGTATGTGTTTAGCAATGTTATGCCTGCACAGCATGGTCTGTTTCTTAACTGTATTGCCTCTGTTTAGAACAATAGGCAACATAGAAAAGTAAAACGATTAATACCTGAACACATTGAAAATCATGAAAGAATTCTTGCTGTCTGGTGGATAACTGAAACGTGGACATTTTGACACTTGATGGTTTTAACAAGAAAATGAAATTATTGAATTTTTAATATTTTTGTTTTTTAAAAATGTAACAATTGCAGTCCATTTCAGGTAAAATCTTAAAAGAAATCTCTCGAAGGCACCAAATAAAGCAAATTTCTTGCTCTGAACTCCACTCTTGACTCTCATATAATGTGAACCACATGCAGTTGCTGATGCGTATGTGAGTGCACGTTATGTGTTCCTGTACGTCTCTGGAGGTGGTGCGTTTTAAAAATATATATGAAGGATGCTGAGCTTATATGGACAGCACAGGCCTGCACGTCTTTGAACTTCAGTTCTGAAAGGAAGCATGCAGATAAGATTGTAGGTTTGAACAACAGCTTTCTATTCAACTCACCCATTTGGTGGATGATATATAGTGGTCTCTTAGAAGAAGAAGAAATCAAGTATATCAAGAAGTTTTGAATTAAGACAAAGCCATGAAACAGAATATAGAATCTATAATTGCTGCAAAGTTGTGTGCTCATTTGGTGAGGAACACTGTTCTCTGCAAGCACTTAAAGTTGCTACTTTAGCGTACCAAAATGACAGCAGCCGTTGGTGTGCCTGATTATGCATGTGAACAAAGGATTATATAAAAGAAATACTCCGGCTCAGGACTTGGATGTCAGGATTTCCTTACTGTTATACTCCCCTGTACAATTTAGAGTGCTAGGCCTAATATTTCTGAGGATCAAAGGTCAAGCACTGTTTTACATGAGCTGCAGGGGAAGTTTCAGTGGGAAAACTTCCAGCCACTGCTGGAAGTTCTCTCCAGTATGCTGATGTGAACCAAACCGACATCCTGGCATTTATGTAGTTCATGGATCTTGACTGCAGATCTGGGGAAAAGTATATTTGCAGGATTAAAGTGGGGTTAAGGAGTTGAATAGCAAATGCTGAGAGACTAGAGGAGAAACAGCAGGGGAAGATGCTGGTACTGTAATAGCCATTTTAGTTAAGTGATTGGGTGAAGGCTATGTGGGAGTGAGAGCTGAAGTGCAAATGGTCTGCATCTTCCTGGGAAGGCAGGCATGGAAGCCCCTTTGTCAGGTCTTGAAATTGTGTGCATTGACGCAGCTGCCTACACTATTCCTTTCCCCTGTGTTGTGAGCATCTCATTTTCACAATCAAAGATTAGGTTTAAACCAGTATAAGTACTCTGTGTCCCCTATGCTCTGAAATACCGTCTTTGCTCAATTACTGGAAAGTCACCCTCCCACAGGGAGCCACAAAGCCATAATGGAGTTGAACACAAAGATTTGTTTTGTTTAAAAACCCTGGTGTAACATTGCTGTGCAACTTTTGAAATGTCAGTTCCTGTAAATGCTCTGAGCCTGAGACCAACAGTGCAGAAAGCGCTGGAAGAACCCGTTGTGGAAGCGAGGTTTACCAACCTCTTCAATGTTTCATGCTAGCTTCACAATGATCTCTGTGGCTCCCTGCTTCTTCGATGGCTTCTAGCTTTCTGGTTGTGACATCTCTTCTGATGCGCTCAGACAGAGGGAATATGCAAAAGGACGGCTGCAGCTCTGTGTTCAGGAGATGTCATTTCCAATTGACATCAGGCAGGGGAGCAGCAATTAAGGCTCCAGCCGACTTTCTGCTCAAGCTCCAGGCACACTGGGGGAGGAGAAGAGAGAGGAAGAAGGTATAAGGGAAAAGTAAGATAATGGAAAGGCTGGGAGAGAAGGAGAGAGAGCAAAAGGTAGAGAGGGGGAAGAAAGGGAAACTATGATGTGAAAGAATGGGAAATAAGAACAGCATGGGACAAGTCAGGATGAAAATGGAGAAAAAACTATGAGAAGGTCTTAGAAGGGGGAATGATGAAGAGAGGGGAAGCATGAAGGAAATAAAGGAATGCACACGTGACTGCATGAGAGGTGAAAGGGAAAGGAAGTGATACAGTGAGACAGGTAGCAAGGAAAACAATGGAAAGAGGAAGGTAAGGGCAGCTTGTGTGCTTTTAGCTGTTTGCTGCTGGGTGATGGGAAGAGAAGCATATTGTCCCAATGCAACAACTATGGTGCTGGAGAATCCCTTTATTCCAATGAGCTACCAATGAGCTGCTGTTTCATGACTGTGTGTCAGTGGGTAAGAACAGCTTGACAGCACCAAGAGGTAAATAGGCCGGAGAGAAGGAGAATGAATGCATGGTCTTGAAGTGTTATCCCTACACATCTGGAGAAGGCAGCTCTGCAAGGCATAAATGCCTTCAGTGCCCTAAACCAAGGCACATCCCAGCTAGACCCAACAGTGTGCATAAAGAACATTATGTGTAAGAGGTGGACCAGGTAAGGTGTGTGTTTTCAGCACAAAAGCTGCTATTAGGTGAAGGATTTGCATATGGCAATAACACATAATACCTGTCATTCTCCTCTAGGGTCAAGGTGTAGCACAGTCACATAATGCAGCAAGTTTATATTAATTTCTGCTGAGATATGATGTTGCCTGTGCATTACAAAACATCCCCAATATACCTTGTTATGGTTCTGTGTAGAGCAGTGGCACGCCAGTATTTTGGGTTGTAAGCCCCAATTGAGAAGTGCTCATAACATCAAATGCTAGTGTAATCTTTTGGATTTATTTTGAATGCTTGACCCCAGTTCTGTCACAACCCCATCTTGTAATCTTCAGTTTAGTAACTTCTGGTCTAGAAGTTATAATCAAGACCCATGAACCTATTGATGATCATAGTACAAACATACAGGAAGAAACAGGCTGTGGGGTTCTGTTCTGCCCTATGTATCTCACTTTTAGTCTGTCTCAAACAGTTATCGTGGGGTCCTTATAAAAAACAGAGAAAACCATTGAACTACTTTCGAGCGCAATTAATCAGATGTGTCCAAGACCCCTGTTTCACAATGACTAGCTCTGAACTAATGCTTAAAATTAAGATTTGGAAAGCTAGGCAACATGTATCTCACCTGCTGTGCCATGAAAAAAATCTTGTTAAGCTACTAGAACAGGCATCAGCCCCTTGGGAATCTAAAATACTGAGAGATTCAGGCTTCTGAGGTTACATCTGAATTAAGGGTTGAATCTGCTTTATGAATGTTTTCCTACTTAATAGCATTACGAGATCTCTTCCATCTTCCCAGTTTTGTTGCTTGAATACTAAGGGGTTTCCATCTCTTACAGCTGTTACATATCTCTATGGCTTTGTTTGGGGTTCTCCCGTCTTTTCCCTCCTGCTTGGCATCATCATGACTTTTTCTTTTATAGTAACTCTGGTAAACTGATCTTCTATTCTGTAGCTGTTTTGAACTTCTTCAGCACTGGAACTGAGTGTTAGATCCTCCATTCTTTGTCTTCACCTATTTTTATACACTATTACTCTGTTGAGGAATTCAGTGTCTTTGTCCCGTAATTCTACTTTGGAGCTGATCTAGGCACAGGTAAAAGGTCAAAGGTGATGACAGTCATGAGCCATTAGTGGCTCACTCTTCCTTTGCCCATTCTGGACTCCTGACTGGCTAAAAGAAACCAAGTTCTCAAAGACTTTTTCCGGTGTATTCTCAGTGCACCAGCTATTAAACCTTGAAATACAATTTGGAACATAAACTTTGATGGGATTATTAAATCTACAAGGTTTAGCTGCAAAGAGCTAGGCTGTTGCCAAAGCCCCATGCTTTAGCTTATTAATAGTTACTAAATTGGGGTGAGAGCTGGCAGAGGGCAAGCAGAGAATGAGATGGAGAGAAGCAAAACCCTTATGCATTCACTATCCTTTTTAGCGTTTTATTTTCCCCATCTGGATTTCCCCCTGCCGAGCAGCAAAATGGGCATTTAGACCTGCAAGCAGTGCCAGACAGCTAACTAGGCGCTAGAAGTCAGCCCCTGATGATATTTGGCATCGGTGGGCCTCTTTGTGCCAGTGGTTTAGTGCCAAGAGTAATTGTGATTTACACCCATTGCCCCTTTGGTGGCAAAATGGTTTTGATTAAGTGCATACCACATTTATTAAGTCTTGCACAACCGAGCACAGGGTCTTGGCTGGGACGCCGTAAAAGGCAGTGAGATTTACACATCTCGCTGCAGGATTCATTTAATCTCTTGGGGATTTACTGACCTTCAATTAGAACTGTTAAGTACTGTTTACTTGGTACCTAAATCATGCAAGGCCCAGCTAGAGTTTCTTTTTGTTTTCATTAGTAATGTTGTGATTAAATGCGGGAAGAGAGGGAAAAGACCCAAACACAGTGAGACCCAGTGAATACACGCCCTAAGGAGAAAGACTTTGAAGGTTTTAAATCAAAATACTGAACAGACCAAACTAACCCATTTTTCCTTAATGATCCCTGATACAGGCGGCCATTGGTTCAACTGAAAGACAAAAAGCTATTTTATGTGAGTCATGTATATACTGAAGGACACCTTCTTCCCTTTCTTTGTGTTCACCTAATCCAATGTCTGTGGATTTAATGGAAGGATAATTTTTAACTTCAGAGAGCTTCAAAATAGGTGTTGAAAGAACTTCTCAGCTTGGACATGTAAAATTTATCTGCTTCACTGCCTAAAGTCACTAAAGTTATCTACAGTTAAGGTACTTCTCTCAAGTTAGCCAAGTAAGAGCAGCCATATTGTGAAGTACGATTCTTTTTATTTTGTGTTTCCACAATGTAGTCCTAAGTACTTCAGAAAGGCTCCTGTGGTTCTAAGGAAAAGATCTTCTGGCCTTCATTGCCAAATACACAGAATTCTGAGATGGCATAGGGGGTTAAAAATGCAAATTAAGTCTGTCTCAGCCCATATTACAGAGAGAAAATTTCAGTGTTTTAGGTCTAGGTTACTACTCAGTGATGTGCCATTCCAGATGGTTAACATTGCAGTCACAGAAAGGAGGTTAAAAGATTTTGTATTTGTGAATGGGGCTCAGGTTTGTGGTGAGATTTTTCTAAAAAAAGTCTCTTCCAGAACACAGTATTTTTAATAACTGGCTGGAAAATGTTGGCAAATTATGAGCATCTGGGTGTGGATACTCGAAGTTCAGAAGTGAACTAATTTTGTCTTAAGTTTTGTTGGGTAGATTGATCATGTAGCATCTTTCTGTGCCCTGATTAGATGAACATATACAGAAGCACTGAGGACCTGTTTGCTAGGATGAAACTCAAGTTTGACATCCTGAAAATTCCTTTTCCACAAGTATTCTCTAAATGTTTCTTTAGAACTTGGCTGCTTGTGAGATTTTTTCTGCCAAGAAACTGGTCGGCTGGACTGTTCATGGAAAGTGAACCCCAGAGGAACGTGAACACAGGCAAAATGAATTCATGGGTTGGATAGCCATAGAAAATGTCAAGCATTCGATCAGCTCTCATTAGTAGCTAGCAGCTTGGGCTTCTTGCTTCCTCCTGACTACTCTAATTAATAACCCTGCTCTCCATCCTTGTGCTTTCTCTGGCATTCAGTCAAGAGCAAGGGAATGAGGTGTGGAGGGGTTCAAGGAAACAGTGAAATGGTACACGCCCTTTTAATTCAAGTTGTAGAAAGTTCACTTGAGACCTAAATCAGAGATTGAACTCACATCTCCGGTCACAACCAAAGCTATATAGCATCTGAACTGGAGCACCTGAAGATAATTCGCAGGTTTTGGGTGCTGACCTGAGTTAAATGAAAGTCCATTTATTTTAAGGCACCTCAACTAACATACGTATGAATTTTGGATTCTGATTTTTACACAGTCTCATCTGGGTAATGACTGTTTAGGGACGTGTGTGTGTGCTCAGTGAAAACTAACTTGAATGAAAGTAACAGGTCCTCTAAAATGTTTTCCATATTGGTGGCATTAGCCAGCCCAAGACCAACGTGAAACTAAAAGGCAAAGAAGAGAGGAGTAGGAAGTCTCAAAATGACCACATTTTAAAGATGGGTTGTCAGCACCTTACTCTCTAGTAAAAAAGAAAAAAAAAAACCACCAAGTATTTTCTGTTTCCATAACTGCATTGCCTCCTCGTGTTCTGGCGACTTACTTCGGTTAGGTAAACATGGAATCATTCATCTTGGAGCTCTGATTTTACTGAACCTTGTCAGACTTGTGGCTAGATTTGCAAGTGCCATTATGTAAACAAGTGGAAAGTGGCAGTTTATAAAAGACTGCAGTGGCGAACAACAGGGTGCCATCAGGTGTATAATATTGGGAATTGTATTCTTGGAAGAAAAGCATAATTGGAAGTGAAGTGTGTCCAAGCAGTTCCTAGTACTTTGGGTGCCTCATTTACAGTGTCCTAACTGAGAAATTTGACATGGTTTGGTTTGCATGTTTTCATTGTGTGGGAATACTACACCCCACTGCCATGACTATCATGGTTTTGTTTTTAAACTGGGACCTTTAAAAGCCCAGCTCACAGGTCCACGGGGTCTTTCTGGAGTTATAGATTCAGCACAGTCTTAATGCATGCATCATGGTGATGTTTGACCAAGCTTCAAATTGTCCCTAGATCTATAACAGGCCAGAAAAAAATGCCCAGGTCCAAATTCATTTGAATGCTTGAGATGCCTGTGGCTGTCTCTTAATTTTTTGTTGTTGTTATTCTATTGATCCTAGGCTTGAAGAAAGGACAACGGAATAAGCGGATGAAATCTGCTGCACTGTTGGCAAAGGTAATAGGCATTAATACCAGCTTGGTGGGAGCTTGGTAGGGAATGACTTGACTAAGCAGGAAAAACAGTGTGGCAGCAATTTAAAAAAACTATCCTCTCTTGCCTGTTTTCCTTTACACACACTCAAGTTGCAAAAAGGCAAACTCTAGTGCATTACAGTGCCAGCTGCCATTCTGCTGGACGGGTGGTGAGTACATTCATCCAATGATGACAGCAGGGCAGGCGTTCCTTTGCATTGCTACTTGAGATACATTAGGCAGTCCCACAGCCCCTGGAAAGCTTCTGCTGCCTCCGTGCCTGCAGTCAGCCCAGGCCCAGGCCGGCTGCTGCTTGTTGATGAATAGGAGGTGCTAATCTCTTTCTTCCTAAGAGACCTCTTTGTCCAGAAGTGTCGGGATTTAATTGGCTTGTTCACACTTTCTCCAGCAGACTCTGACTTCTAATGCTTCCTCCACACCCCACCCCCACGTTTTGGTTCATGGTGTCAACAGAGCTGGAAGTGTTTTAATTCCTTTACAGGCAATCCTCCTCCACACCAAGAGCACAACTGGGTGGACTGTTGGTGGTTTCTATGCTGGAAGCTGTTAATCCTAAAGGGCAAATTTTATTTTTTTTTGTCTGAAAGGATTTAGTCCACAGCACTTGAATGCTTTCAGGGAATGAAGCATTTTCTGTGAGCAAAGCATTAATTCTTGACTGGAGGTGGAACAAAAAAAATAAATTGTAGTGAATATTTTTTGCTCAAATGTACTGTATTTGCTCAAACCTATTATATCCTGACTTGTCTTTACATATGACAGTGTTATAATAGCACCTACTGGTCCCATTGAAAGATTCAGACTCCCCTGTGCTAAGTGCTGGGCACAAACCTGATAAAAAGCAGGTTTCTATTCTACAAAGATTTTGTCCTCTAAATAAAGGTGGGTCAGAGTATAACAAATTAAAAAGAGCTATTTGTTCTCCCACTTGTTAGAGAAACTGAGTCATAGAGCGATTCAAATAATTTTTTTTTGTTCTCATTCTTGTATGTTTGGAAACAAATACAATTTGGCAGTGCTGTTAACCCAGTATCCCAAGAGCTTCAGAGGCTGTGCAGCCCACCGTATTAACCAGGAGCTGTTCTGGGATCAGACATTGATGTACTATGGGACTGGACTGAATCACTTTCACTTTTATTCCCTCTCCCTATCTTGTCTTTATAATAGTCTTTGAGCTTCCTGGGACAGAAACTTCTAGGTGTTTGCACAATGCTTACTGTGTGGCACACTGAAGCTTTCCTGCTGCCGCTGAACAATAATGAGCAGTAACTGAAAGGTCCTCAGTGGTAGGAACATAGATGGAAGTGGGTATTATGGTCAGGGTAATACCAAGAACCAAGAAGACAGGAGGTAAGAGTTCAGAGAAAAGTCTGTGAAAATTAAGATGGGGAGGAGGTAGGGCCAAAGCAAAATCCCGTGATTTGTTTGGGAAGAGGAACCTAGATAGACCTGGCAGATACAGTCATCAAGGGCCAGAAGGTTGAGCAGTAAAGAATCAGATAGCTGTAGTGTTTCTCAGAGCTACTGAAAAGATTGACCTCGATAACTGATTGTGAAACAGTCATTAATTGGACCGGGAATCTTGATGCCTGGGGAGACTGTTTACAATGAGTGTTAGGACTGACAGCGTGTCAGTGTGTGTAGTCCCTACACCCTAGGTACGAGAGGCACCACCCTTCCATTTTTGCAGCTGAGAACTGAGACTGTTGAAAAGCCTCTGCAAAGCTTGTGTCACTATTAAATAATTGTTCCAAAAAAAGTAGGGGGGTTGCTTTTTGTTTTGGTTGGTTGAGTCATAGCTGACAAATAGAAAAGTCATTCCATGGTTATCTGAAAGACGATGTCATATACAATGGCAATTAGAAATATTTCCAAAATTAAATCTCCAAAGGAGGAAGCGAATTACAATGCAAGCAACCTCTGACCCTAGAGAATCATAATGGCTTCCTGGATTTGGAGATATTATGAGCTAAAGCCAGAGAGGTACTGCTGCTGGGTCATAATAAGTGTTAAAATTAGAACACAATGTGGTAACCTTGGGTGTGTCTTTCTGATCTGAATTCTCCTCCCACCCACACCTCTGTTTAATAACGATGTGTTTTGAAAGGCCTGTGTCTGGCTGCCTTGATGTCTAGGCATTCGCACCAAGTGCATCAGCTTTGGTAGTTATCACTCTGCCAGGCAGTGTGGGCTGCAATCCAGAAAAGTAAAACAGTACTTGTTTACACTTAAGTATGGGAACAATTCTGTCAAAGTACAGACGGCTGCTATGCTGGGGTCCAAGGAGATTAGATGTGAGTGCACGCAAGCTCCCCATATCTGAGAAAGGTTCATCTCAATTTTGGGTTGGTTTTTTTTGACATTTTGGCACACTTTCTGGGTATAGACCTACGTGTTCATCCCTTTGGGAAACAGGGATCTTGCTGCTATATATACCCACAACATAGGCTTATTGTTCCTACAACAGCAGCACCCAGAGTGGGCTGGTCTCATTGTACCAGGCTTTGTACAAACACATAGTAAAAGACAGCTCTGGCCTTAAAAAAAAAAAAAAAAAAAAATCTCAGTCTAAACAGACAAGGCAGACAGTGGGTCTCTCCTGGGGAGAGTGACAGAGAGATAAGCCGGCCTAGGAAATGTTAGGACATTTAAAATCTTTTCCTGTTCTCTCTCACAGAAGAAAGAACATTATATTTGGCTACATACACGAATCCAGATTTAAAAATAGCTGGGTTCCTTCCTGACTAAGGGAGAAGGACAGAAATAAGCCAAATTTATTAGCCGCCTAGCAAGCTTGCATTGAATTTTTGCTTGTCAGGACTCCCCAAGTAATTGTGTTTTTATATACAAGTTAGTTGGGGGAGTGTTTAATGAACAAATACCTTGATTTATGCATGGGTATCTGTATTTGCAGGAGGAAAACAAGTTAAATGTTTGTGTGAGCAAATTCCAGCCGCATAAATGTTTGAGAAGTGAAGCCAAGGGGGCAGAATTGTCATTAGACTGATTTGGGAGCTGGATTTAGTTGAAGGGCAACATTTTAAAAGCACCTAAGTGACATAGGAGCCTCAGGGCAAGTCTTCACCAGGTGGGGCTTATTAGCGGGAATGCGGTATCCTGCTAATGTAGCTGGGCTGCTTCTGGATCTGCACGGCACCCAGGCAGCGCTCTGCTGTACTGTGTGGTGGATTTAGCAGCTTAGGGTCCTCTGCCCGGTGTGCTGTTGTGTGGTATTGACTTTCACTGTGTGCCATTTTCAAAGGTGATTTAGACATGAGCACAGGATTTACAAAAGTATTAAGGTGCCTATCTTCCACTGAAGGCAGTGGAGGCTGGAAGCTTTAAATACCTTTTTGGAGGGTCTGAGCCTCGGGGCCAGATTTACGAAGCTGTATAGATATCTGAAATGCCTGGTGATCTTTACAAAAGCACCAAATGAGTTAGACCTGTCTCCTCTTGACTTCAAAGTGACTTGTAGAGATAAGAAGGTTGGTCCAAGATCTGTGTCTTAAGCTGCCTGTATAGCTTTGTGGAGTTGATCATTAGGAGAGTACATCTTACCTTGGAGCCCAACTCGGTCTTGCTGAAGGTGAGAGTGTTGTGGGTATTTCTGAAAATGCTGCCTGCCAAATTTATGAGTAAACTTCAAGATGGACAGAAGAAGTTTGCTGCAGTGAAACTACTGACTTGCTTGTAATCCAGTGTGCTCTGCACATGCTTTACTTTTGTTATGCAATAACGAAGCCAAACATGAAAAAGGGGAATCCTGTGTTTTCCCTTGGAGTATAACAATCTAGCAGCGAGGCAAAGCGTTCAATATAGAAAAATGGAGAAAAGCAAAATGAGCAATGTGTCTGGGCAGAGAGAGAAAGAGTAAAGCGGGGGGAGGGAAAAAGGGAAAAAATCTGGGCCAAATGGACTTCTGTGCCAGAGTAGCTGAAGCAATTTGTGCAGGATATTCCTTGTCTTTGTCTGTAACTGAAGGCTTTGCGGACAAGGGAGAACATTCCTCTTGCTTTAAAGCCGTGTAAGAAACCCCGGGTCTGTGCTACTGGGTGAGGATGGTTTTTTACCAACAGTCTTCATGGCTAGGTTTACCATGCAGCAAGGGAAGCTCCAGCATCACCGCTGCAAGTCATGTAAGCAGCCAAACCACGAAAGTTCTTTTTCCCCATGACTGTTGCTATCACAGTCATAGCTGGTGCTGAAGGCTTTCTCACGAGATAACGCGCTGCTATTCTGAAAGGACATTAACAGAAGAATGGACTTGCTATTCTGCCTGACAGAAGGGGGAAAGAAAGTAAGATTTTTAATAGGCTTTTTTCACGTCCAGTTGTAAAGATTCAGCTCTTTGTCTCACCCCTGTGGCCTGGCTATCTTAGATCTGATTGCTAGAGAACTGGTGAAGCAGATCCTCGTTTAGTATGGAAATCCTTTCTCCCAATAGGACTGCTGAGGGGTTAACCAAAAAGGACAATGATCTGGGAATCATGTTGCACAGAAGACTCCATCATCCAGTGAAGTAGTGACAAGGGTTTGCTTTAAACCGAAATGGATGCGGGTAAGATTAGACTGGTCTCCTCCCCTAAGGTGGCTCTGTGATGGGGGGAGAGTGTGGGCTGAGTAGCCACAAGGCTCCCTTTATTCCCCTGGGGCTGCACCATAGTCAGAAACATTAAGGGCAGGGAGCATGTCGGGGAGGAGGGGAAGGCATGTCCCTGCTGACCCATTCGAGCCATCGTGATCTGACAGCCCTTTCAGAGCTGTGACTGTCCAGCTGACAACAGGCCAGTGACAGCTCTGCATGTTGCATGCTTGCTCTCGCCTGCCTAGAGGGCTGAGTGGAGAACCGCGGAGGCAGCTGCCTGGAGTGGCTTCCTTACACATTCTGCTCTTTTCAATGCCAGTGAGGGCGTCTGAGTGAAAGAGAGCACAGCAGACAGGGACTGAATGTCAGGTGCCAGTCATGTTGGCTGCAGGGTCTTCAGAGGGAAGGAAACCAACTCTTGTTCCTGCCTGCCCCCTCCATGCCCAGCTAGAGAGCCACCCCCAAGGCTTGCCTCCTGATGCAAGCAGCCACTCGGTACATTCTCTTCCTTTCAAGTCCCTTCTCAACACAAACCTGTTCTGCTCCTGTTTCCCACTTTAGATGCTTGCTACAATGTCCATATTATTATTTCTCAGTTGAGCCTTGAAATATTCCTCCTACAAGTGCTTGCAGGCTCATTTCCACACAATGAGGGCAGTTAGCAATTTCTTTCCATCCCCATCTGCTACCTGCCTGCTCTGCAGGACCGAGTGAATAGCAAGAGGCAATTTTGCTTGATGCTTCTGACAATTTCTATTAAGGAAAGCTGAGAGCATATCAATTAAATAAATATATTATATAGACACAGGCAGCCTTTAGGATGTGCTTCTATTTTCTGCAGCACTCCTTGATGTCATGCCTTGAAGACATCTTACCTCCGGTAGCAGCAGCTGCCAGCAGGATAGCTGTTTTGGGTCAAGGGAGCCTCAGTTCCTGAGAGAGAATGAGCAAAGCTGAAGGAAGAAGAAAAGTGGCAGAGAAAGATCCCCCTTGGGTACTGGGTAACAGATATTGGCTCAGACTTGGGAAACAGCATACAGGAACCAGGCTAAATTTAAACAGATAAAGAGGCAGATAAAAGGAAACCAAGCAAAGCATTAAGGTTTCTGAAGCTAAATATCGGGCGAGTCTGCAGCAACTGAAAGCATTTCCCCATCATTTCCAAGCAGGCTGGACAAAGCATCAGAGAAAGTACACTCTGGGCTGCCCTTATGGGCTTTTCTGGCCACTGTATGTGAGTGAGATACGGGGAATTTTTAGGCAGATTCTTGTGTAGTCTAGAGGGTGCAGGAGTTTGGTAGCCTGAAGCACTCATCTGTGAGAGTAGGCAGTGGGGTTGAATGGGTAAACCTGTCAGTCTCAGTCTCTTAAGAAAAGGCTCGCTGAGCTCCTCCTTTGAGTTGCAAAAGCCAGTTACTGGTGTGACAGCAAGCCTGGGAAGGCACAGAAGGAGACTGAGGTGCACACCAAGGTGAGAGCTGCCTATGATCTTGAATACTGCTTCAGGTGGGAGGAAAGGGTACAACACTGAAATACCAGGGGCTGGAATTGCAGAGTTGCTCAGCTGAGGTCAGGTGTCTGATACTCTTAAAAATCATTCCATCAAGGTGGAGCCTCTGCAAATAGCACCACTTGATGTTTTAGGCTAATTTTGCAAATATTGAGCCTGAAATGATGAGGCAACAACTTCTGATAAGCATGACTCCTGAAGGTCTCGGAAACTCACTCAGAGAGGCTTTGCAGGATTGGCACATCAGCAGGTTTGTTTCTTCTTCAGCTGCAAACAACAAGGTATCATAACATGGGGTTTTTTCCCATCCCTGTTAGTTCATCCGTGGAGGGCCTTGCAGGGCTCAGTCTGTAACCTCACCTGGTCAGTGTGCAGACACAGATGTGCAAGAGTGGGTAAGGTTTTTGCTTGAAGGCTCTGGAAGGCACTATTAGAAGGATCAAAATTCTAGTAAGTAAGAGGGTGATATTCAGGCCCATTTTGCCTTCCCTGACAAGCCAACTCCTGCTCTCCTGATTTCTGATAAAAGCAGAGGTATGAACAGGAACAACCTACTGTATGATGAGCCCAGACCTAGGAATCATAGCTGATCGTTGTTGGGCCTGAAGTGAAGATACTTATCTGACATTCGCAACTCAAAAGCTTAGGGTCATCCCATAGCCCTCTTTACTTTTGGACTCTCAGATGATAGCAGAGGCAAGTAATACCTTTTCTCCTAACACCTAGCCCAAAGGCATTAACTGTTTCTCTTGGTTGTGGACCTGTGGTATGCAACCCAGGTGACCTCAAGGCTAGTATGCAGAAATGCACTTCAGCTTTTCAGAAAAGTTTTGGTTGCAATTCATATAGTATGCTGCTGGTTTGGATGAAGTAAAATGTGGGGAACTATTATTTAAGAACACTAAATAGTGGATCTTCCTGGTGGTCTATATTAGCTACCTCATCCTTTCTGAGTACAGTGCAAGGGATATGGTCTGATTCGTACTCCCACAGTTCAAGCAAGTGATCTGTTGTAGTTAAAGTGAAATGAAAATATTTGAACTGGTGACAGCTGAGCTTCATTAAATTTTTTATAAAGTTCATAATAATATGTTAGTATAAACATAACTGCACTTGCTCTGTGCCCTAGATCTGTATTTAAGTTATACAGATTGTGTATATGATGTGCGATACCATTATAATACCAGATATCTTTTCTCCTTGGATGTCTGAATTGTGTCCTATCAGGTGGATGGATTCAGTGATTTAGCAAGTCCTGTCTTTCCTAAGTTTCTTCAAATGGATTAGAAAAATAATAAAAACTTGAATGGATTTGGCAAGTTAGAGCCATAAATAGGGACAGAAGGGAAAACTCATAAATCTGAAGTAGTTTTACAGGTTGAATCTTTGCCTTTTGGATCTTAGGTTTTATTGTGCAAGGTCTTAGTGAAGAAGAGCAAAGAAATTTTTGTTTCACTAAAGGCAACAGAGAGATGTTTGCACGATTCTTATATGCTTTTTTGTGTTAGTACTAAGGCCGGATTTTTCTCAGATGCAGCTTTCTTTAAACTGTGGGGAAAAGGAAAGTTGTTCCCCTACTGCCCCTGCTGCTCCATCCCTTTCCCTCCTTCCCCCTCCTTTCCTCTTGGGTTTCTTGCCTTTCATGTCTTTGTTTGACATCTAGGAAAGAATCATGAGGTGCTGAATATTATTAACTTCTAAACACCTAAGAAATCAGTAGGAAATCGCAAACATTTCGGCCCCCTGACAGTCTCCGTAAATGACCTGTCCGAAATCCCTCCCCTTCTGAGATGAAAAGAGGGAGCCAGGCAGAACGGAGGAGAGAATGGGGAGAGCCAGGGAGTGAGAGGGATACACACAATAAATGAGAAATATGATTAACTTACTTCCTTGGCTGGGTCTACAGCTGGTTCTGGGTATTTAATAAACAGGTTGACACTCCAGGTTCCCCTCATTAGGTGATCACTAAGGTCTGGGCTGTCATAAATCAAAGAGCCAGGTTATCAAGGCCTGTGATCTTTAACTGTACAGGGGCGCCCAACTGTCTGCCATAACGAGGGCTAAAAAGTGCAAGCTGTAAAGAATTAGCTGGCTGCGGCACTTTAATACATGCGCAGAGGCATGAACATTGTGCCGTCTATGGAATGATTGCCCAGGTATGTACATAGATGGGCTCTTGTCTATGGGCTGGATGGCAACAGCTTCTGTCTTGAATATGAACATGTGAGGTGGTGTAAGAAGTTAAATGCAATGCCCTGCAAATCTGCTTGAGCTAGACAGTTTCTGGCTATTCATGGGGAGAAGGTTAAGGAGTCATCTCAGCTTCTGTATTTGTGAAAAGGAGAAGGATTGGTTAATTCTTGGGTGAGCAGAGGAGCCAATTCTCTTAATTTGCTTCAGGAACCAGGGAGGAGACAGGGCATGACCCAGTCTCCTCTCTCTGTGTCATTCAAGTACTGGGCTAGGCACCACAGAACCTATATATATGTTAGGCAATTTAGGAGGAATTCTGCTCTGTAAGGCATACTGCTTTACTGGGACAGCTTGATCCTGCACCGTCCTTTGTGAAGGAAGATAGGGCCTGCATAACACACTTTTACTTTGCAGGTAAGGCAGAAACTTGATAAAAGGTGGGCTGACTGAAGCCTGCAGCCTGAGGTTTCATAAGAAATCTGGCACATGAATAAGTTCTGTAAACCCTCGAGTAAGGCAGCACATCAAACCACACAAGTTTTGGCAGCAAATAATACAAGCTCTGAGTAAAAGGCAAGTGGACTTACAGGGGAGGAAAAAAGTGTGTTCAATCTCAGGCCCGGTTTTGTGAGAATATGAGACAATTTTTAGATGCTGGGAATGTTCTCCAGTTCTTGGGTTTCCCCAGTTTTGAATAGCCATTGTCACCCACAAAACCAGGAAAGACTTGGGAGGAGTTTCTAGGCTGATTCTGCAGGATGAGATGCTTGCTGACACAAACACCAGTGGTGAGAAAGAATTTAACTTTGTGCAGCTCTTGTGACCGCAGTATGCGTTAGAAATTGAAATGAGAAATTGAGGAGAAAGGAAATAAGAGCACCTCCCAAAGAGGGATGTGTATTCCTGTACCTTAACCAATGTATGAAAAGTACTGGGTTCCTTAAGCCATGTTGTTACTATGGACAGAGCATGAGCTGAGGATTTCCAAGCTTCGTGTTTTACTCCTGGCAACTAATGGGACAAGTCAAATTTCCGCAGGCATCTGGAGGAAATTTGAGGTACAGTTCTATGTTAGAGGGTGGGAATCTGCACAGCTCCAGGGGACGGCAGCATCTGTGGAGTTCAGGAGCACCGTGCAGCAGGCGGCTGTGGCTGTGTTGGTGCCATTGTCCATGGAGCAAGATAGATGCTGTCAGTGCATCTTAGGCTGCTCATGTGGACTGGGGACACTTTCAGTGGGGCTCATGTGGGGAACTATATAGGTGGGCCAGAGAAGAAGCTTTTCGTTATCTCCTAAGCTGGGCCTCAGCTACTGCTTCCTCCCTTGGACAAGAAGGATGATTCTCTGTGGAAGAAAGACTATGGGAAATTAGATGGCACAGAGATGACTGCTGTTTTCGGGGACTGAAAGGCCCTAAAGCCTCATCCCAGCAAACATGGATTCACTGAAGCACCTGTACACCTTGTCACATCTTGTGTGAAGGTCCACATCTACCTGTCTACTAGATATTCAGCTGATAGGATAAGTGATGTCCCTAGAGTTAAGCAACAGCTGAAATTACTTGAGGGGCTCAGAGAGTGCAGTTCCAGCTCTGCTGCAGTCACTCCAGGGCATACCATGATTATTTATGTATATGTGTATGTGGGCTTACTACTTTACAGATTGTAATGCCACTCTGCCATGCATATAACTCTAAAGCATGACATGATGCCTGTTGGACCTCCAACCGTGTGGCTCGTGTCAAGCTGTGAGGTGGAAGCATCTGGTCCACAACAGTGATTTCAGGGTGTTTTCCTAGCTTTTTCTCCTCTTGTTTTCCTCAGCTGTATTACATACTAGCCACATATTCTATCTTCAAACACAGAAGCCATCTCTTGTGAAAATCAACTAAAGCTGTGCTTATAAAGAACAAGAATAATGAAAGAATGTGTTGATCCAAATGTGTCTTTTTTTTAACACCCCCCCACCCCCCACCTGATTTCAGTCAGTAATATACAGATTTTGGAGGAGGTCAGAGACAGATCTTCAAAAGTTTGCATGCCAAATGTTTTTAGCATGTCAACTTCACGTTTTGGCAAGAGAATAAAGTGACTGAATTTTCAGAAGAGCTCAGCACCGAACCTGCAGTCAGTGTAGTGTGTTCTTCTGAAAACTGGCTGTGTGCTTCTTGATAACCATATAGGACTTACCCATATAGCTAGAGGCTTGCATTAGAGTTTTTAAAAGTGCTTAGTTGGTTTAGGATTATGCAGAGATTTTACAAATGGAAGATAGATAACTCAATACCTTCTTGAGAAAGCTGATAGGAGTAGGATGTCTAAACACCCTCTCTGCCTCCAAAAATCATTCCATAGGCCCTGTATCAGTTGAGTGATTTTGAAAATCCTGTCCTAAATCCTAAAGTCTTTGCCCGGCTCTTTTCTTTGCACTTGGACATAACTCCCATTGACTGTTGTGGTAGCTGTTCTTGAATAGAGTCAATTTTGTAAGCCTCTTCTCCAATAACAAACTTTCCAAAAGTATCTTGAAATCAAAAATCTGTCTGAAAAGCATTTATGTTACAGATAATGTAGGTATATTATGGATTTGGTCCAATATATTTCACATTCTTGTATATACAGTCTATGTTATTAATCACTGGATTGTTTGTCAAGACTTTAGGTTCTTGAATTTCAACCTAAGGATATGAGTTACCAACCCAACCAAGTGAAAATCTTCTATGTTATTGCAGGAAATTGCCAACACTACCAATTTGTAAGGAGTTTCCTGTGTTCTTGTTAACCAGTTCCTTTCTGTACCATACATTAAAGCAAAACACGAAATATGTTTGTGTAGCGTTAGCTGTCCCATCAAAATCATGACTGTGGCTAGTGTGGTGCATGTCAATGATACATACCCATGGAGGAAAGATTTCCTATATTTAGATATTAGGAAATAACTACTTTGCTCAATATGTTTAGCTTGTCCTATATTAGTACCTAGGGAAATAGTTTGGATTTGAGTGTTAGTGCATGCTAAATGAATCAGAAGTTAAATAGTAAAGAATTTATTTGGAGCCTTTGTGTTTTCTACTTAGTAAACCTCTGAAACTTCCTGAGAAGACTACATCTCAAAACCCCCCATTTTTTCTGGGCTGTTACTAACTCAGTAAGGTGCTGCTGCAACTGATTTTATGTGTAATAACGTTCTTTTTTTCTGATAAAGACATTTGTTGTGGAGACGAATTCTGCACAGAGGGTTTCTCGTTATCCTGCTGACCTACTGGAAGAAAGAGGGTCTGAAACAGCAGAGGTGGGTAGGAACATTCCTTTGAAGGGGAGATTGAATGACAAAGTTCGGACAAGACTGACTGACTCTGAAAAGGCAGGAGCTTTCTCCAGGCCCAGTCGGCCTGCTTGCTTCTGGCATTCTACAGTTCCATACCAGTTCCAAAGCAGGGTTGCACCCATTTAGTGCAGCTGAACTCAGAGTCTGTAAACTACGTTTTAAAAGTTGGTGAGTTCTCTTTACTGAAATGCATATGGCAATGGGGTAAAAAAAAATAAAAATCCGTTGACGTTGTCCATTACTCTGTCTATGTATCACTTGTCTGTAGGCCCAGATAAGTCAAATGCGACAGCTACCGGTATCACTCAAAAAAATGTCAATTTTTGGCATGGCATAACTGTTTCTTTTAATGAAAAACACAAAACAGAACAGCTAACTAATCTATGTGCATTGCACATTGAATACTGTAACAGAAAAAAATTTACCTTCTGATGTCCTGAACGGAGTCCCAGATTTGGTCAAATGTATATTATGTAGGGGCACATTATTAACACTGGTCCATATACTGCACTTTGCACTTGCAAAATAACAATCTGCTTTGTTGAAACCAGTTTGTTCTGGTGTACAACATAGCATCCATTTAAGGGGACAGAAGAGGTGTTTACCTTAGGACTTGTTTAGAAACAGCTGAGCTATTTCACAGGAAGGAGTGGAATATTTGGAATGTGTTTTGGCTGAGCTGGAAGGCAGGATGGGCTACAAATGGAGGAGTTCTGTAGCTCTAGGGGGAAGGTAAAAAAGTAGTGGGAGAAGAGCATTTGTAGGGCTACAGAAGACATGGTTTCTGATTTGAAGTGTGATGCAGTACTGACAGAGCTTTAGTTCTCCTGCTTCTATCCCTTGTAGGCATGACTGCTTTTCTTTCTCAACTTTTTCCTTTTAACTTTATCGGTGCCCCACTCCCTGATGATTCTAAAAAGCACTGGATTTAGCTGAATGGCTTTGTAACGGCATGAGCTGGGTATTTTGGGGCACAATTTAATCATCTGTTTCTGTAGGGTACTAATGAGCTGTTTCTAACTCCTCTGGTGCCACTGGAAAGTCATTTCTTGGCAACTTTTCTGCTGAAAGACAGAGCTCAGGGTTTCACATGTGATATAATTAACACCAGGCTAAGTGCTACTTAAGCACCTGGTCTTGTTTATATGTTTCTGAGTTACTCAGACTTTAATGTTAATTTTGTCATGAGTAAGCAGATGTCATCATCACATTAGACTAACATAGCTCACTGCAAGAAGACCCCTAAATCTGCCTTCTTTAGATGACTTTATTTTTGTTTTCTGTAGGACTTCAGTGTTTTGCCTTAGTTAAGGTGAGAACTGATAAAGGTTTCATTCCAGCTGTAGCTGTTCTTACTATTGTAATTTTTAAAATTATATAGAGATTGCTGAATGCTAGCTAATTAATGAAGATTTGAGGCTAAGTATAGGCACTGAGGAATGTGGTATGTTCTTTGTCATTTGCCATGTTCTGCACCAGGCTGGATTAAGCTATCTAGTTGAGTGTTTCTCCTCCTTCTAGATGTTCTTAGGTGCGGTGTCAGTAATATTTAAAAAAAAAAAAATTCTGTTATGCTGACTTTATTTACTTTTTAATGAAACACATTTGAGTAGTTCAACTGATTTTAAGGGTGTTCTTTGTGGGACTAAATACTTGCTGGAGAAGCTGTATGAAAGAGCGTGCTATGTTCCATGATGCACGTTATTTTATAACTTACTAAGGTGTGGGTCCTGCTAGTTCTGCATGTGAGAGGTCTGTGAAGGGCTCCTTACCTGAACAATGGCAGGGAGGAACAAAATAAGAAAGGGAAATGGAGGGTTAGGATACTGTGGTTATTTAATAACTTAAAAGGATTTTATACACCTTCTGATGGTTCACCTTTTGTGAGACTTTTGTAAGGTCAGTATTTGTTCAAGTTCTGTTTGTAGAGAAAGTTAGAGAGCGAGCAAGAAAGAAATGAAGACCAAACCAGAAACCTCCTTCAACATATTTAACTTGTTACTAGTTTCTTGATGTCCCTACTGAAAAGGAAATAGGGGAAACCGTGGAAACCCAAGCATTTTTGGCTGCTGTTATGTTAGGAGCACCCTGGTGAATTATTTTTCCCTTCTCCAGTCAGAACTGTGGCCTACATTGCAGATCAAAGAAGAGCAGCACTTCGGTTAATCTGGCATAAAAATCTACTTTACCCCAAAGAAACAAGAAGAAAAAGAAATTGAGGCCCAAGCTCCATGGCAACTGTGAATTAGATTGTTCAAATAGTTGGTAACTGTAACATAGTTTAAAAAAAATAAATTCTTAAAAAGACTACTTGGAAAGTTATATTGCTACCATATTGGAAAGGACATTGCATCCCAAGCCAGGGTTGTTTCCTGCTGTTACAGGGAATGTTCATAACTGTGCATAAGTAGGCTTCTGTCCTGTTTCCCTCAGACTATTGCAAAGAATAAAAGGTGGCCAGCTGATACAACTTCAGTTCTGCTTCAGAAAATGGGTATTGAAGATGCAAGCAATGCTTTTCTTCTTTGAATCTGTTCTGCATCACATGCTAACTTTATAACCATTGAAGCAGGGAAATTTGACAAGGCAGGTCACCATTTATTGTGGGTTTGACCACATACCAGACAGTGCTTACTTATGACATTGAGATATAACGCTACGTTTAGAGAAAACGCTGCACTGTGACCTTGTATGGCGCTGTTGGGTCCTGCGCTGTCAGATGCAAAACTTGCTAGATCCTTTGATGGTGGGCTTGAAAGCTGATTCAGGATTCCTGATCCTCTATTCCTGGTGAATCTCACAAATCTACATCTTGATAATCAGATCAAAATTTTGAATGCCTGCCTGCTGCTGAGTGCTCTGGGCTTATCAGCGTTTTGGTTCAGGCCAGTCCAAGTAGGGATCTTACTGGCTCTGGAAACCAGGAGTCTGGGTCTGCCTGGTTAGAGCACACCTGGAACAATCAGGAGTAGCAGTCAGACTTCTCTTTGTTACTCTTGCATCTTTTGCCACAGAGGATTTTTTACCTGCAGATAGTAGTCTGACGCAGTTACACTAATCATCCAGACCTTGCTCATCTTCTCTCACAGGCTGCTTATTTAGCCACAAACCTAACTCCTGAGATACCAAGCCGGTCCTTTTCAGAGCTGGACAAACATTTTCAGGTGAGTAGAAATCTCCATAACGAATTTATGGCCAGTAGTTTGAGTGTTGTCTTGCTCATGTCTGTGGGTGCGTACTCAAGCTATCCCCAGGACAAATCTGTCTAAAGTCCTCGTTTGAAGGGAATTCTGTTTTCTGCCTATGTAGCTGGATAGTTCTGTTGCTTAACTACATGTTTTATTAGGAAATTAGTGACACTTAGGCTAATATCAAACTCAAATATTCTTGCTGTCCGCAAAGTTGGTTACGTTTTGTTCTACCACCAAGTGGCCAGAGAAAAAAATGAATGTCAGTCTTTTTCGTAACCACCATTTACCTTCTACAAAAGAATAACCGTGTCCTGTTCCCTCTTTTGGACAGAAAATAACTACAGTTCCATCAGTCTTTTTCCTTCAGCAGTGTTTTTGAACCTTCTTATCGTTCATGATGGTCTCTTGTCTGTCTACAGCTGTCTCGCAGTGAGGTGGCCAAAACTGGATATCTTGGCTTAATTTGGGGCATGCCTAGAACCTACAAGGAAAATGACATTCCGTTTCTCACCTGCAGTACATTCTGGGATGAGGTGTCTTCTTCTTCCTTCTCCTCCTTTTTTGGTGACGTCAACTTGTTGATCAAAATTCAATTTGCATTGTACTGTAGGTTCAAGACCCTTCTCTGAATATTACTTCCAGTTGTTTATATCTGTTTGAATTTGTTTATTATAGATAGAACATTCAGTACTTGTCTATTTTGTTCCATCTTGATGCAATTAATCTTTCTTTTTCCCAATTTATTGAGATTGTTAACTTCTACTGATAACCTTCAAAATGGTTGCTGTGTATCTCTAAGGACTGTCTATGCTAGTGACTCATGAAACTGGAACTGATATGGTCCCCTGTAGAACTACGTGTGAAGTGTCCTGTCGGTCTGACAAAAAATTGCTGGTAATTTAAGAGTATTTTCTAGATAGCTGTACACCCAAATTGTGTTCATTTTAATCTACACTTGATTTCCCTTGTATGCTTTGAAAACATTAGGTGAGTAAGGATTAAAAGCATGGCTTTTTTCACTTTACTTTTCTAAGTAAATCACCGCTAATCCTTCCCTCTGTAATCACTGTTACCCCATTAGATGGAACATAGTACATGGAACAGAATTTGGTCATGACCATTCTGTATTGGCAGTTTTTCATCATTCTGTTGCCTTCCAGTTACTTCTAAACTGATTGTTTAATTTTTATTTTTTTTTTCATCTTTCTAGATAGTAAGTAATTTGTGGTTTACTGAGTTGTGCTTTTGAAGATGGGTCCTTTGTTTGCCTTCTGTTTCTCCAGAACTTTCCTTGTCCTCCAGAATAACATCAGGATGAATACTAGTTATTCACAGATTAACTGTTTCGGCTACTTTTGAACTGCTTTAGGGCAGATTTTATCAACCATGCATACTTGGTTGTATTCAATTTAGGTAGCTCAAGATGACCCAAATGTGGCTTCCATGGGATCTAGAATTTTTGGAATTCTCTCTCCAGACCTCATTTTTACAGAGAGAGGCCTGCTGCCATTCCCAGTTCTGGGCTCTATGTGCATGTGCAAGCATAGAATCTGTTCCACAGCTTGGATAATTTATGATGTTTCCTTTTCTCTCTGGGGAAAGAGGATTTGGCATACAGACCCCTAGCTGGGCTATACTGGCAAAAGCGTTATTTAACCTGCTTTGCCTTTGTTCTGGATTGTATCTTTTTCCTTGATAGGAAAAATTACCCTAAGTCACCATTAATCTTTTTGTGAGTTTGGAAGAAGGCACTGATGACTCTCATTTTTTTCCTTACTGCTTTTTACATTTAGTGTGTGTAATTTGTTTTGCAGTTCTGTTCCTGATTTTTTTTTCTCTTCCTTATAAGCTTTTCCTTGATATTAACCTTTATTTGTGTATTACTATTTCCGTATTAGTGTTTAATGTTTGGAGTTAATTAAGATCAGAGATATTCCATTTCCCTTCTGTCAATTTACTACTGTACCCTTAGTATAGTCTGTTCCAGTAAGTTCCAGCTTTCCTCTATGTCGCTTCCCATTGGAAGTCTTTCTAAGAGATACAGTGTCTGCCGATTCCCCCAGCTTGCTGGCATCTCCAGTTTTGCAGTCCAGCGTCCTTTTCATTGTCTAATCTTACCTTTTCTCTGAGAGCAAAACATCAGAGGTCAGGATCCTCTTTCATCCAAGTTACCTTCTGGTTGTGGTTTTTGGCCAGTTCATTCCTGTTAGGTAGGAAGACATTTAAGACAGCTGATGACATTGTTCAACTCCTCCACCTTCTGAAGAAAAACGCTGTTTCTAACACGAAGAACAGGGTAAGCAGACTATGACTGGCACTACTGCTTTTCCAATGGCTAACTAGCTAATTTTCTATGACCACTATGAACAACTCCTGTTACTGTTGTGTGGAAGTTTCTAACCATGTTGTATAGCTTTTTCCTCCCTCCAACAAAACATGTAATATTTCAAATTCCCAGTTAAATTAAAGCTCAGTCTGATTTGATGGTGGGAACTACATTAAAAAAAAAATTGAATGGCAAACTGCTGTTTTGATTCATCCATGTTTGTGATCCCTTGCCATTTGCTGTTAGTGAACAAACGATGTGCATGGATTTTCATTCGCATGAAACCACAGGGAATGTTGTGTTTGATCTGAACATCTTAGTCACAGGAGAGCAAGGAGATTTGGTATGTGAACAAAACTACTCACTATCCTCTTGTGTAAAGGGCTTTGGACGTCCACTCAGAGAGCAGAAACAACAGCATATGA
>NW_009260350.1:2256940-2281599 GCF_000687185.1 Egretta garzetta | reverse complement strand
GAAAACAGCCAGTTAAAATTTCCAGCAAAAGACAGCATGCATTCAGAGAAATCGGTCTGCTTTAATGCTTTGTGAAAACAAAAAACAGCTAAATTTGCAGCTATCCCTAAGGAATTATCTGTGAGCACTATCTGCAAATAATAATTTAATCAGCTTATTTGGCTGCCCATGGTCACAAAGCTGTAATTGATTAAAAATGATCCTTTTTGTAACAAAATAAGGCTGCAGAATAAAAATGAGATTCTAAGGTGATTCTAATGTGCCCTGCTCTGGCAATATGATAAGGAGCAATTCTGCAGAAAACCAAAGAATCTCACAGCAAAAGGTTTGGGGACTGTTACAGAGAAGTCTTTTTTCAGACTTTAGGGTGTTTTAGACTGAATTTTGACTTTTTTCTTCCTTTTTTTTTTTTCTTCTTTATTTTACGGTGTATTCATGTTTCCTAGGGAGCTGAATGGGGGAGAGGGACTTCTTTCAAAGGCCACATGGCCTGCTTCCAATTCTGATAGATAAAGTCAACCTGCTTGGCCCCACCAACAGGAAATAGGATGCTGCCCCTTTAAGCGGACTGTAAGGAGTATGGAATTACGGCTAACTTGGTTTGGAGCCTTTGTGTAAGGCTTTCAGGAAGAGATAAACCATTAATCATGCACAATTACTCTGACCTTGCATGAACTAAAGCCTCTCTGAACACATAAGATTACTGTCTCTGGGGACCTTGAGATACTGACACGATCAGCTCAGTGCTAGGGCATTGGAAACTGCTGCACAAAATGGCTGAAAGCTTGGCCTTTATATCCTTTTCTTAAACTGCAGTCTTTCTTTCCACCCAGGATAGGCATTTATCTTTCTAACATGCTTGCAGTGTCAACTAAGGAAAAGTAATTTCCCTTGAGCCAGGATTTGAGTTCATGGAATGCGAGTGCAAAATGATGGCAGTGCTTAAGAGAATAAATTACATTTGGTTTTTGATCAAATGTTTTCTTAAACTTACTGAGGTAGAGGTCTTCACACTTACTTCTACTGTCTCCCTGGGGGGGACCCTCTTTTTCTCTGGGGTTAGTGCAGCTCTTAGCACAAGTGTTATGGTCAGTGGCAGAGATTCTTAAGTGTAAGATTCTGCAGTGTAATTTATTTTTGCTGGTGTTACTGCTTTCCCAGTACCATTCTCACCTGTTTTAATTAGATTTTAGATGGTGATATTTGGGGTCAGTTTACATTCCCTCTATTAGTCTTGTTTAGCATTTCTCTCACCTCTTAAACTTAAACAAACATCTCACACACATATTATGATCTACTTTCCTCTATCTCTGCTTTCCCCAACCTCCTGGCACTAGCAGCAATATGTAAAACAATAATAATAAATGAGCAATTAAATACTTAGTCATTAAGTAATTATTGATTTCAACTTACCATTTTTCAAAATTAGGGTGAGCTAAAAATGCACATGAACAGTTGCAGAAGCTCAACTGACCAACTCAGTAAAATGCAGTGCCTTGTTTACATTTGATCCTTCATCATGCCTTTGATTCCTACAGCTCCATTCACTTATAAAATTTATACAGCTATAAATATTTTGCTTACATATGTCATCTTTTTACATCTTTATTTATTGAAGTGCAGTATCTATTTTGAACATAATTTCACATTGATATAACTATCTTTTCTCCCTTTTCACAAAGGATTAATTATATGTGTATATTTGGATCTGCAGTCGGAAGTTTAACTTATAGTTAGTAAGCTACAACAGTTAGTAAGTAGCACTTACATGAGTAGTAGAAGGTTTGTGTGTGGAGAAGCCCTGCAGAGCACTTGTCTTGCTGACCCTAGTTTTCAATACCTTTTCAAAAGAAATGGTCTTTGTCTTTGGAAAACTGCAAATGGGTTTTTTTAGGGTCTTGATCTGTGACTATTTGACTTCAGCTGTAGAAGATCTGACTAGAAGATTACAAGGTTTCTTGTTATATGGTTTTATTTAATCTGTATTTTCCAAACCCTCAGTCAGCTGCCAGCAAGGTATCTCCATTACAAGGAAGGTTGATGTGAACACGAATTCTGCTATTTTAGCTTTTATTGTTCTTCAGAAAGATTTGTGTTTGAAACCAAACCTTTCCCTGAATACCTCTCAGGCATACTTAATTGGAATTTGTGCAGGTTGCTGCCCCTTCCTTTGCTCTACATGGGACAAAGACTGGGAAAAACTGACATCTTGCATTTTAAGGTTCCAGCGATAAAATGTTCTGTCCACTGAAGTAGCAAATTTCTAATTTTTCAGAGATGAGATTTTAAGAGAATGGAGATGGCTCATCATGTGCTAAAGGACAAGATGGTGGGATGCAAACTAAAAACATGTCCAACTCTGACCAGTGCCTCTGTGTTACATGCTTTGTAAGAGGATGGGTAAGTCCAAAATAAATAAATAGGCTCTTCACATAGTGAACGATGCAGAGAAAGTGTATTGGAAACTTCTCTTCACCTTACAAAGTGGTTTAGAAGGTAGGCATAATGAAAATGCCACAAATACAGTGGTAAGGAATTTTTTTAGCAGGTAAGATATCTGGCAGGAATGTCAAACCTGTTGCTTCAGGACATCAGTCACTCTCTAACTACTGGAGGTAAGGAGAAATGCTTTTATAAGGAATATTTCTCTAGATTGTTTGCTGCAAGCTTTCTGCATGGTGTTCCTGAGCCACGTTCATAGTCACTGTTAATAGCAGACCGCTGGATTTGATAACAGCTGATTTTATGTTTTATATCCAAAGGGTGTTAAAAGGCTCCCTGTGCCACCAGGCATTGAGGATGAGAGCCTGGTTTGAGGGAGCTGTCCAGTACTAGCTGGAGAAGACAGCTGTGATTGCTCTTCTCCCCAGATATTTTTTTAAGTTCTTTTTCCCCTCTCCTTTACATTTTCCACTAATGATTTCTAAAGGTACTGCCAATGGCTAAAGGGCTGTTGATTCTAAGAAATACTCTACAGAAAATAGGCTCATTGAAAAAACAAAACAAAACAAAACAACTCACAGGCTTACTAAAACAGAATGGATGGAATATTTAGTGGAAATTCAGTGAAGATTGTAGAAATTAACAGAAGAAGGGGAGCATCTAAAAGGAAAAATACCATTTAGATGCCATCAGCCAAAATATAACAGTCTGTAAGGGCAAGTTGATTTTGTCAGTATCACTAAAGCAAGATGTTTCTGAACATTGAACTTGCTTGTATTCAGGACAAGGAGATACTCGAAATATAAAACCAAGATGTTAGCTGACTGGGTAAGCCACTATTGGAATAGATTGCCATAGGATGTGGTTGATTCATCATCACATGAAGTGTGCAAACTGAGACTGCATGGCTGTCTTAAACAATTCTGCGTTTCAGCCATGAAATATTGCTCTTAGTAATGTTGAGTTTATGTAGTGGGGAAGGATAATTCCTTTCACTGCAGGAGTTTTGGATAGTCCATGTTTTGCACGATTTCAGGCCATATGACGGTATTGGTCCCTTCTGGTGTTAAATATGTGAATCCATGAAATTATCTTTTGCTGAAGTGTGGTGCTAAGGCACAGACTTGCTCTATGGTGCTGTGGGTCCACAACTGCTCATGGCACTCTTGGGCAACTGTCTGTTGACTCAATGCCAGTTTTCAGAGAAGCGTGGAGTATCCACCCTGCTACCCTTTTAGGAAAGGGGCTGCGGAATGGATAAGAATTAGTTACGAGTGGGAGAAGGCAGAAGCTTGGTGATAGGAGGGGATGAGGGGAGTTTGTGCTGAAGCATATGCTTCACTGCAGGTACTGTAAGGGACAAAATCAAACAAAGGTAGATTCTTATCTTTTATAGACTAGCTTCAGTCAGGAGTGAATCAGCTGAAGTTAGTGTCAGAGTTGCAGCAAAATAAAGCATGAAGTGAGTGGTATCAGGCCCATGTTGGTTTTCTGCTTTGTTTTTAGTCCTGTTGCACCTCATTTTAACCAAAGATGTGGAAAGATCCTTTGCAAGAGGTTTTAAAATGGAATCGTTTACCATTTGAAGGGAAAAGCACAATCCACTGCTTCCTGGTTGCATTCCAGATGTTTCTTCTGTATCTACACTGCAGTGCTTTTAGGACAGCTAGTGTAGTTGTTCCTGAGACATACGTTAACGAGCTGGCTTCGATACTGCTGTCTGCACTGCCAGAACCATAATATACTCCATGTGGACCTACAGGCTGATCTTCTCAAAAAAATACTATAGACTCTGCTTCTCCCTCATGCTATACTGCTAGGAGTACTGATGCTTATTACCTTAAAACTAGCTCAGCCATGTATATTCAAGCTATTCATGCTTTGGACTGAAAGTGTGGTTATCTTCTTGAGTTCTAGATTTGATTTTACAAAATCTAAAACCTGATCAGACAGATTCTACAAGTCCTGAACCTGTCCTGGTTTTCCCATTCTCAATCTATTTGAAATCTGAAAGCCTTCATTTGTGTGTGTCAGAGAGACAAAAATTAGGAGAGACACACTCAGACAGTATAGATCTGTGTAGATTCTCTGCTGCTGACAGTCCAGGTAACTCAGTTAAACCAGCGGAATAGTTGGCTGAGGGACAGTATCATACTAATAGGAAGGAGAGAACTGTAGGGGTTAAAGGCAAGAGCATCCTTTTCATAATTAGGACAGATCAGAAGTGGAGCAAAATGTTCTTGCAGCTGAATCAGCTGCCCTCTAACCAGCCTGGAGTCTGGAGCTGGGGCCTGATGGACACTTGTACAGAATGCAATTTAATCTGTAATGGCTGAGGAGGACTCCTCAAAGTCTGCGGCAAATGGCAATTATTGTCCCTTTTTGTCACATCCCCCCCAACCAAAGCAAAAAAAAAAGAAATATTAATGAAGATAACAACAGGGAAGGATCCTAACTAGCATGCCCTGCCTCCCCCTTTCTGTTTAAAAATCCTCTGCAATGTAGTGACTGAAATGAGCTGCCCAGTATAATAAAATCTCTCGAGCACCAATGTGAAACAAGAATTCCTCCCCCACGCACATGCATGCGCACCCCTCTTCCCTAATGAGCAGGGAGACGCCAGCTTGGGGGCTGCAGCCAGTGTTAAATTAGCAGAGAAGGCCATCCGAGGTGGGCTGACTCCAGCATAAACTGCCTTAAGTGTCTGTTTATTAAATCACACCACCGCTTAGAGTCTGCCCTGCTGCCACATCAGAGCTGTCTGCATACAGACAAATCCTGAGCAGTCCCAGGGGAGCTTGGTCCAACTGGATACTGGTAGTAATAAAGCCAGAGAGCAATCCGCCACCAACAGGCCCCTTGTTAGACTCCATCATGTGTTATTCTTCAGGAGCAGAAAAGGTCACTGTTTGCACTTGTAACAGTGGGGAACCTAGATATCTTGAAACTGTGAAGTCATCTTCCTCTATCCATTTTACAAAATGTAAGTCATGGCAGGCATTTTCTTGCTAAACTGGCTTCTATAAGACTTGGAGCAGTAGCTTTCTGGTATCAGTTCTTACTGGGAAGTGTGGCCTTCAGCTTCAAGTCTCCCTGAGTTACAGCATGAGAGGTTATTAATACCTAATGATGTTCTAAGAGAATTCACTGATGTCAATCTCTATAAGACTTTGGAAATAGAAGATCTACAGCTCAAACCTTAGGCTGTTGTATTAAGGCAGAGGAAAATCAAAATGCTTCTGTATGTTTGTACAGTGTGAGGTACAATGAAAGTTTGGTTCTGGATGGGATTTCAACACATGCCTGCAAACCAGTAATATGACATACTCTGCAGTTAAGACAGACAGGAGATGGATATGCAAGCTGTAAATGTCCTGTTGGTCAGGAGACATCACTTCTTTCTCTGCTAGTTCTGAGAGAAATTGTTTACCAAGAGCCCTACTCTATTCCCTTCTTTCTCAAGGACTTTCTCAAGTTCTTAGATAGAATTGGAACTGAGGCTGCTGGTTTATGACTCTTACTGCTTATATTAGCAATTGGACTGTCTTGCACTCTACCATACACTTCCAAAATATGTCTTCTATTCTGCATAAATCCCTGTAGATGAATCTGGTGAGAAGTGGATAACCCTTTCATCCCGTAAGGAAGCCTAGGATAAAGTTTTGGAAAAGTCTCTGAAATAGTCAAAGTTTGTTCTCATGAATTGTAAAGATTTGTTGCACAGCCCTCAAATTTGCCATCCTTTCCCCTAGCACAGATCTTTCTCTGTAATACGATTTTTAAGCTTCAAATAAGTTTCATCCACATGTTGTCAGGCCAGGAAATCGAATATACAGCATGCACTCCGTTTTTGTTTATTTTACTAAATTGGTAGATACTTCCATACATGTATCCCCTGCTCAGCCTGCTGTTTTATGTCTTCTGTGAAGGATTTTTGTTGCACATAGGCTTCCAGAGACTCCGTTGCAGTCCAGATGGACGTCTTTTGTGAGAGCAGGTTAGGAGTCACGGTCAAGCATCCGTTTTTGAGGTGGCCCATTGACATTGTAGAAGAGCAGCAGTTGTTGAGCTGATTTGTGCAAGGAAGAAGCTATGCAAAGTTTAATATGAAGCGGTTGGTTCAGCTGGCAGAAAGGGAGAGGTGGGCTGTTTTCTATTTCCCTTTAAAATGTCAAACACTAATAGTCTTTTCCGATCATCCTGAGATTGCCAAATAATTGACTCCCGCCTACAGCAAAAACCTCCCTGATCAACAAAGCAGGAAGCTGATGACAGCAATTGCCTGAACGTGTCCAAATTAGTCAACCCCTTGCAACCCCAGCAGGGTCAACAGTGGCAGCCCAGAGGTCGTGGGGTGGCAGGAGATGGAGGTTGAAGATTGCCCTGCTTCCTCTGCCCTCTCATGCCTCCAGGACATAGCAAGGACATGAGGGATTCACAGCTGGAGCAGCCAGCACCTGAACTGCATGTCCAACAGAGATCTGTTTATTCAGAAGATCTGCTGTATGTTAGCCAAAACACAGGGTTAGGAAGTGCCTGTCTTTGTGAGTGGCAGCAGAGCAGTTGTGTTCTGTGTGGGGCTGACCCAGTGTCAGACAGCTCCTAGCATGTTTTCTGTTCATGTCCTCCCGCATTTGCTTGCTTTGCTGCATAGAACTGACATATTTACAACAAGCTGGTGTCTGTCCCATTGCTGGATTATTTTTTCCGTGTTTTCATTTGTTTCTCCGCAGCTGTGCAAGTGATTGCAGAAATGTTTGGGTGTGTGAATGTTGCCCTAGTATAGCCCAGTAAAACCTGTGGACCTAGAGTATTTAGGAATACACAATAGAGTATTTAGGAATAGCCCAGAACCTCAGAGAGAAGCCAGAGAAGGATGCCCACCAAGCCATTCCTTAGCTGGGTGCCTCATCAACATACCCAGTTAAGTGTGCTAGGTTGTTTGATCTTATGAAGCGGTGGAAGTAAAGCAGCAAAGAATCTCTGGCCCATTCCCGTCTCTCATGTCTTTGAAAGGACTACAGGTATGCCTGTGACTTCCTGAAGGCAACTCAAGCATCTAAGGGGTATGGCATTTTCATAAGACTATTTTAGGACTCAGAGAGAGGACAGAGGGAGGAAGAGAGAAGCGTTGTGTCAGAGCTCCCAAGCAATACCACTGTTGTTACAGGTGGGATGAGAAAGTTTTAAGACCAGGCTCTTTGTCTGCTAGCCTGTATTCTTATCCGTGTTTCCTAAAGCTGGGGATGGGGAGCCTGCCCCTGACAGCTCTCTGGGTACACTGCTGCAGGTCAGGACCTCTGCCCACGGAAGGAGCACTGCCTGTAGGGCTCCCATGTCTCCTCACAGAAACCTGGGCTGGACACTCTGTCACACTCAACAAAGGTCACTTTTACATCCCGTCTTCTAAAAGGTCACAGCATGACCCCAGGTGCAGGAGAAGAGGAGGAGGGAGAAGAAGGCTTTCTCTTTTCTTTTTTTTTTTCTTTTTTTTTCTTTTTTTTTTTTTTTAAATTTGTTGCTGCCACTGGAAAAAATATACCTTGCCTTTGCTCTCGTACTGCCCCCTCTCTCTTGACCCATGCTGGCACCTTCTCTTTCTAAATGCTATAGTATAAGTTTCCCCCTTGTAGGCTTTACTGGCTGGTTACTGGATTTTCTCCTCTTTCTCCACTTTGTTCCATCTGCATAGGTGTAGCTGTCCTGTTGATACACCTTCAAATTAATAAGCAAACACTTCCAACCTTACTGTGCCTTCCAGATGTAAAAGCGTACCAGCACAGTTCTTCACCACAGTTTTTGTAAGATATATGAGCACATACATAAAGGTAGTTTTTACCCCTGCGGGCTGGGAGGGGGGAAAGTAACAATCTTTCTCTGACTCATTCTGGTATATTGTGGTAAGTGGATACATCTCCTGAAGGGAAAACTACTTTCTCTTGCTCCTTTCTGTCAGCATTTACACATGTCAATGAGAGACAGTGATGAGAGGTACAAGCCAAATCCTCAGGTGTCACACAGTGTGCTGCATAGTTGTTTCCAAAACTAGGATTTACTGAACCAGCTAGAGGATGAAAATAATTTATTTTTCTTGACTTAAAGAAGACCCAATGGTTAACAAGATGTTTATGTTCAAGATCTGTATGACTTCAGTTCAGGACTAGTGTCTTTAAATGCTGGATCATCCTTCCAGTGTCACTTAAAGTTCTTCCTTGTCATAGAACTTGCAGCAGCAATAGAATTCTTTTCTGCATTTCAGATACTGATGGAAGGGAAAAATATAGGAGGTTTCTCAATGCCTACTCATTTTAATATTTTTTTTCTTAAGGGTCAGACTGTGTCACCAAAGACAAAGGTGTTGGGCATCATTCTCTGTGTGGTGTACTGCAGTGACTTGTTACAGATGCTAGTGTAGTCCTTCAAACAGTAGAAGTGGGAGATTCAGTTTTAGAGACATAGTTGACTTTGTGAGGATGATAACTTGATACAAGCTGTTTTATTTGCAGTATTCATTCTTCACAAGGATTTTCCTTAAGATTTTTAAATAGAGATATAAAGAGGTAGGGAGAGAAACACAGAGGAGTCCCTTTTCAGAGAACTCATTATAACTGTTGTATAGGAAACAGCCTGCCCCGGCTAGTCTTTGAAAAATAGTCAAGATTTCACTTCTATAATAAAATGTAATAATGTACATCGATCTTAGATTTATGTAAGGGCTCTTATTACACACATATCTGTGTCACATCTCACAATTTGGTTTTTTTAAAGTAGTGTTTCTCTAATAGAGGTACATGCTCTTAGCCCAAAGTAATTAACTAGACAGGCTTACATTCAGTTGTGTGCGTACCTTAAAAAAATCCACACCTGATTCCTGAGATCTCAAAGGAAATCTATGCAGCTTGCAGACTACCCACTAGACCAGTCTGTCTGTTCTGACCATTAACTAACCAGATTGATAGAATTCTGGTATATTGACCAGGCCACAGAAAAGGCAAAATCTGTGGAGAACTACTAACTTGTATAAGGTCAAAAACTAGGTCATGTTTGAGCTGCGAATACCAATGAACCGGGCTACCTGTTGAGCAAATAAAGGAGGAAATAGCCATGAAGAAGAATACCCAAAGGTGTTTTTCTGGGTTCCCAGTCAGAAGAGAGACTGTTCCACTAATTGGGTCTTAAAAGGTCTTTTCTATTCTGTTTAAATTCTTATAATATGCCCCTCACCAAGATATAAGGGTGTCTGTCTAAGGATGTCTCTCTTTTCATTCTTTTCAGCTGTGTTTATTTTCCTCTCTCCCCTTACCCATTCTTTGCAAGTTCATGAAGAGTATTCAGACCCCATGAGGGGGTCTCTACAGATCCCCTAAGAAGATTAAGCTCTCTGAATATTTCATGCCTCTGATTGACAGCTCTTGAGGACCTCTTGTAAGCCTGGCGCCCGTATTCTTGTTTTAGGGGGAAAAAAAAAGAGAGAGAGAGACAAGAAAATCACATCCACAGAAAAAAATTGATCCTATGGGCCCGACCTCTGCTGACGGAAGGCACTAGACAGAGGCAGTTCCTCCTGGACATCTCCCCCTCCTTTTCCCTCCATACCAGTCTCTACTGTGAAATAAAAGGAAGGTAATGGGATTTTAAGAGGCAAGGAGTAGTCAGACGATGTGCTTGCTGCTCCCTCCCCCTCCCCTGCGCTCCAGTGCTTAGGCTCATGGCCCCTCAAGAGCTATTGTGAGCCCCTGTCCCTGACTCTCATTCTGTGCTGGCGTTCTTCCTTTTCTAACAAGCTGACCTAGCTGAGCCGATGGCCCCTCATTAGAGGCTGAACTGAGGAGCGAGCCCTGTGCTCTCCTGCAGCCGTTTCACCCCATTAAGGGTTGCCCCCTGGTTGACAGCGGGAAAGGGAGCCGACGACCTGTAAATTCTCATCAGACTGCTTTAGATTCTCCCTTCCCCCTTAATCATCCTGTAATAGGCAGCTGAGAAGTTTCTCCTTTATTTAGAAAGGCAGGGCCAAGGAGATCTCCTCACATGCTGGGTTTAGGAGGCATTCCTTGTTGGAAACAGGAGGATGAGGACAAGGGGGGAGAAAGGCAGAAAGAAACAGCTCCTAGCCCTTCTTACAACTGGAGTGCAGTGAGATTTACGGCTGCACTTGCTAGGAATGCCAGCGTTAAAGACAGCAAGGTCCTGTTTGCTTCTTACCTGATGCTAAAGGAGTAAGTGCATTGCAGAGAGTCTGTTTCCGTAGCGAGATGACAAGTAGCGTGGGAACTGTTAAGTTTACCTAAGAATTGTAAATCTTACTACGAATAGTAAGTACAGAAACACTAACAATGAAAGGCCCCAATCCTTCCAGTTGCTGTTTATTGACTTCAGAGGGTCACTTGGGATTCTCAGGATCATGCCTCTTCTGGTTAACCCATTTCTGGGGCTTGCTTGAGATACAGGCATAAATTTCTTGTGTGGCTTATCTAAACTTGGGTTTGTAGGACTTTGCTTTAACTCATTTTCAGACCAAAGAGAAGCAATTTACAGGATTATGCTGCTAGGGCATGGATCTGTTCTGCTAACAGGTGTGTGATGAGAGGGAGAGGAGATGGAGCTCATTCCTTCTCAGAGTGAAAGCACTGGAAACAGTCATGGTTTTGACTGCCTGTGTTTCCTGAATGTAAATGAAGGTGAAACTTCAAAGCTTTGTTTTGAACTGTCAGTGAGGTGGAACAGGCTGGGTAGGGAAGTAGTGAGTTTATTTTTTTAAGATGTTGTTTATAAGACGGTTTAGAGCCCAGAGCATATAGAGGGAAGGATGGGTGCGCTGCTCTGAAGTAGGTATCTATTGGCTGTTACTGTGAAGGAAACCATTAATGTATGCGAATGCTGAATTTGCCCAAGATCCCCATTTCACTTATCTCTTGTTGGGCTTGTTCAAGTTCAGAACTTACCAAAGAGCAGGAGTGTCAGTCACCTCAGATCAGTGACAGCTTTATTTAAGCAGACATGACCTGCTTAAATACCTTACGGAATTTTAACTGGGCATTTCAGGCAGAGAGCAGTTGAGTTTAGGCCATAGCAAGTCAGCCTCCCACTCCTGCTTTATTCCTCACAGTGCAAGGGTGGTTAGTAAGGAGTCTGCGAAGTCCTAGGTTTCCCATGCAGTGGTCTTCACTGATAAAGAAAAGGTAGTTGCTACAGGTGGGAGTAAGTGAACCAGAAGGTCCTAGTAGTGCTTGTTCTGGATGCACGTTATTTAGGGTAAGGATGGTCAGGGAGGGAGGATGGAAAAAGGGAAGCAGATAAGTTAGAGGCCTCTGCTGCATCCACAGCTTCCTGTTGCCAAGTTTACAGGAATCATCAATGGTGCTGGGGATACTCCACAAAGTTGGTGCAATGGGATTATGAACATGCAAGTAGACAGAATGGTCACTGCTGAGTAATTGCGAGACTACCAACCTTTGCAGTACTCTAATCTTTTCCTTGCTAAAGAATCTGGAGTTGCTGGATTCAATTTAAAGTCTCCTCTTTGATGTCAGGCTTGCCTTAGTGTGATTGATCTGCAGTGTAACACAAATCTCTTATTAAACATGAAAATCCTATCTATGTAGGTTCAGTATTTCTGTGTGAGGTATGGATGGACACTCCATTAGGACTTGGGATCATTTGAGTAGTGGACTCTTCAAGTTACGTGTAGGGTGCTATATGTAAAAGGCATAGGCAATTTTATAAAGCATCTGTCAAGCCAGTAAGTTATCCAATAACATCACCTTTTTAAGGTCAATTATTATTTGTAACAACCGATTGATATCCCATTTACTTGCAGTAGCAATCTTGGTGGAATGCCAGTGCCATTCCTCAATAGTGCTTATCCTGCCAGTGTTCTCTGGATGGGGTACGCAGCTTACATCGCAGCTCGCCTATGGCTACAGTTCATTATTTTGGTTTGGGGAGAAAAGATGACCATCTGAGTGTTTATAACCATCATGGAAAAGACTTGTATACAAATAGAATCAAAGGAAGCATTAGCTTTTGATTAGTCTCACACCACTGGTGGTAAGCTTTATAAAAGCTCAGTTGTTACCACACAATGTTATGACCCTCCGTCTGGTCCTTATCTCATTTGTTACTGCGGGTGCTGCCAGATGGAGTTCAGGGTTCCAGCCTGCACCCTGCCTGTCAGTCCTCTGTGCCTGGGAGTGCCATGTAGACAGCAAACTGTTCAAGAGCAGTGCCAGTTTTGGAGGAATTTAATCCTCTCCTACTGAAATGAAATTATAAGACACGGACTAGATTTTCATCTTAACTATAGCCACTGATACGAAATGGAAAAAGCTCAGCAGATTTCCTCATAACCCTACCACGTTTGGGAGGAATGAATCCTAGGTCTGGGAACTTTTTTCTAAGTTTTGTAACAGGAAGAATTGTATCTACAGTTTTCTTGTAGTGGGTACAGTCTATCTATAGACAAAATCCTTGATCAAAGGTCAGTGAAACCCTTTTTTAATCCAGTTCTGTTCTTTGATTTGAAACAATTGTATGTGGAATTTCTGTCTGACTCCTTAAAATCCCTTCCTCTACTCAGCTTCTTTGTCAGGCTGAGCAGAACAGCTGAGAATGACAGAGCCTGGAGACAAAGCTACCCTTTAGTGATTCCCAGCTTCTTACATGGTTTGCCCAGTCTTTCTCATAGACACAGAGAAGGGGCTCTTCAAAAGTAACTGAATGCCTACCATCCTCTCATCACTCCTTTTTCAATTTTAGATGTGCAACAAATAAAGCAGGGAAGACTGAAGGTCATTTTTCTTGATGGCAATTGGAGGTCAACTTGCAGATTTTTGCTTCTCATCAACCACACTATTTCATCTGTAATTAAACAAGAGATGTTTTTGTTGGAACAAATCTGCTGATGTTTGGGACTGATAGGGTGTTTTCACTACCCAGCTTTTAGGTCTCTACCTTCATTGATAAGATTAGGAGACTAATCACATACGCTGTGCTCTTACCCTGAATGCTCTATAGAAGCCTGCCTGCCTCCCTCTTCTGTCTGCAGAGAGACTTTAGGGAGAAGTCCTTTCCCTAACTTAGATAACTGGGGTATAAAAAGACAGGCAGTAAAAATATCCCTCAGTGCTACAAGCTCCTTTGCTTAGGGAGAACTATAAATATCCTCATGCACTGGTGTGTTGCAATCGTCAAGAAGGTTGGGTTTGGTTTTTTCCCAGGAGCAATTTCTATCTCTTATTTTATATTAAGCATGGTGGAGCATGCAGCTTATTGATAATATCACATTTTTCTGGTCTAGTCATACATGGGAAAATATTTACAAAGACATGTCTTATCTTCTATTTTTAGACGCCTTATATAGGACAAACATACTGCTCTTCTAAGCAATCCTCATCTCTCTATAGAATTGTAGAATAATTTGAATTAGAAGGGACTTCTGGAAGTCATATGATCCAAGCCCCACTCAAAGCAGAGGGAGGTAGCAGTTCAGGATCCTGCTATCCATTCTTAATCCCGTACAGCAAAGAACTGGCTCTTCCCATTAAGGTTTTCAAGAGTCAGAGTTGCTGCAGTCCTGCCAACCCTCCCTGCTGGAGTGGCCTTTCTGTGGTAACTGTGGCAAAAGGAGACTGTCTGACCCCTGTATTAGAATAGAGGTGGACTGGGTTTGCTGTGGGTGTCTCAAAATTGCAAATTCATTTCACCCACCCAAGTGGAAAACTGCACATAGCTGAGGTGCTGTATTTTAAAAAGTGGTTATCACAGTAATAATAGGATGAGAAAATTAAGGCTTTTCATTAGGAGTAAAAGAATGGTAATGGAAAATCTAGGTTCCCTGTTGAAATGGTTATCCATGTTCAAAACCAGAGTGGAATTTAAACTTGGTTTTTAGGGTTCTGAAATTTCTGGATAATTTTTTCCATGTTAATTTGTGGTTAGGAATAGAACCAGAAAGACCAAGATACCTCACAATTTCTTCTAGCATTTGGAGTTGTGAGCAGAAGTAAAAATGTACGAGAAATCACACGCAAGATAGTAATTTCCTCAAAGGTTTGGAGCCTAGTTTTGCAGCGCTAGGAGGTTTGCTTCAGTTTCCAGTTAGAAAACAGTCATGAGTTCTTACTTGGGTCAAATACAGGCCCTGGGTTTGCAGAGAGATCTCTGTGAGTGGGGCCCTGTAAAGCCAGGATCGGGGTCTCGAAGATTTTCTTCTCCTCAGGTTGCATTTGTTGCTCCATGGAGTCCAAGGCAGGGAAGGAGGATCACTGCCTTTGCCTTCCCTCATAGGAGAAAAGAGATTCTCACTGAATGTTATCATAGGTCTTGAGAACGTCCCTTCACCTTTGAGGGGGTGAAGATACCACCAAAGAGAAACACTGGCCTTTTCATCCAAAAGTGAGCTTTTCTACAAGAAAAAGGATCACATTTATGTTTGCAGAGGCTGCATTTTGCCTTGCATAAACTGGCTGTTTCAACTGGAGTTGAAATCCATGAAATATTTTCATTTGGGTAGAGTGAGATTCTTTTTAAACCAATTTTGCCAACAGCGAGAGCTGTAAATTTAATATGACATAATGCTCTGTTGTATGGGGAGGAAGGAGTTAAGGATTCTGCTCTATGAGCCATCCACAGCAGGGAATGACCCAGTTTAAAAGGGTTAACAGTATTTGGCTTTTCAGAACTATTTGTTATATCAAGTTAGTGCAGCAGAGGTCACACAGGTCACTGTGCCTCCCCCTTCCCTTTCCATTCCCAGCCCCTACTCTGTTCCGTGTTTCTTCTCTAATCTGATGACCTCAGACACAGCTCTTTCCTTATGATATTCTTGACAGCATCTTCAGACAATATGCAGCCCGACGCCAGTTGTCTTTCCCTTTTTCTCCTGTCCCTCAGGAGAAAACCTTGGATGCTAAAAGGCACTTTGTGCAGTGGGGAAAAGCCTCAGCAATTTGTTCTGTGGTTTTTGGACAAGAGTAGCTCAGAAAACAGTTTTCCTTGTATGTCCATTCCTAGCAATACTGTCTTTCCTTCCTGGTGTGTGATTGTTTCTTTCTGTTTTGTTTTTTGGTTGGTTGGTTGGTTTGGGTTTATTTTGTGTGTGATTAAAAGCCTGTAAATCCTAATTTATCTGCTGTACCTTCTGGTCACTTTCGTCATGGTGCTGCTGAGCCTGTCTTGCAGAAGTTCTGAGCGAATGCTTGTTTGGAGTACAAGTTAACATGTTACTATTTGCAAATGGTAATGGGAAGTTTTGGCTGGAATTTGCACATGGGTTTAGTAACCAAATGAGGTCAGATTTGCTGTTGTAACTGCGGGAGTTAAGTACAGAAAATGTTGTTGAGAAGGTTCTCATCAGCACCCCTCCCCTCTGACCTCCTTCCAATTTAAGCTTCTCTTTAGATTTTTGCCAGCATGTATCTGTGATCTACTTTCAAAGGTATTGAAGGTTCACAGAAAGTGGACTCCTGAAAGTGAAGCAAAACTTCAGGTGCTTGGTGTGTTTTGAAAATCGGGCTAGAACCCAGTGATAACTATCATGCTTATATACTTTTTAGTCTTAACTGGTGTCACTGTGTTAACTTTCTGTCACACCACCAACAAGGAATAGAATACAAAACACCCTGCCTGACACGAAATCAGGAAAGGTCTCATTTTACTGATTCCTGTTGCTTGTGTTTTACTGTGTTTCTCAGACTTCTGCACCTGTGCCTCTTTTGACATCCAGTCAGCTGATTTTTTTTTTTAAATGTTCCTTGCTTCTTGTTTTATTGTGTTGCTCATTATGTAGCCAGAGCTAGGGGAGTTACACATGCTGTTAGGGGGTAAAATTGGTAAGAGTGTAATGGACCATTTTTTTTCCCTTGCTATGGTTTGACCTGGTTTCCGAGGACTGTGCTTTGCTTTTTTTAGAGGGATGGGGTCATCTAGTCCTGGTTGTCCTTAATCTCCTGAGGGAAATGAATGACCACCAAAAAGCTACTGCTGGTAATGTTAAAGCTGTTTCTTGCAGCCTTCCCAGGGCTGGGTAGCTGCCAGACCTCAGTGTTGTTAACAGAGCTGAGGGATCAGTGAGAAAAAATGCTTGTGCATATTTGCTTGAATTGAAAAGCAAATTGCAACTCGAGCGTGCTTGCGTGGCTTGCATTTGCTTCCTGGTCATGTTCAAGTATAGAAGTGCTACTAGTGTGAATGTTAATTAGAAAGCACAGTTTAAGGCTGTGTCTTCTGTTAGAGCTTTTTTATACTATACTCCAAGAAAATCCAAGATTTTTAGTTCAAGTCACCACAAATTGATATATCTGGAGAGCAGACCTTTATATTCAAAGTTTCATATAACTGGCAGAAGTAAAATTGAAGTAATATATTTCAGTGTCAGTTTTTTTCAATTCACAACTTGCTTCTCTGCTGATAGGTTACAAAATCTGTTTGCCAGTAGCATGACCATCTGACACTGGGTAGCAATGGAAATTACTATTTTGAGTTGCATGCTTTGCTGGATAAATCTGGAAAAATGGCAATGTTTTGCATACAGTGTAGTAGTAAGCTGTTTGTTCGATTCTAGTATTGAGCATGAGGCTTGGATGCAAGACAGTTACAAGTGCCTGACAGCAAATGTGGTAACTGTGGAATAGTTGGTGTTTTTCCCAAAAGGTGGGGGGGTGTAGTAAATATAGTGTGAGAGGACTCTGTTCAGATACTGTGTTCAGGCAATTCTGTTCTATTTTCAGCTTTGACATTAACTCTGTCTTTAAACACGTTAGCTAGCGTTCCTGCCTCAGTTTCCCTATGAATGAATTGAGGATTGTACCGTGTACTCATCTACTTCACAGAGATACTGTTTCTTCTTTTTATATTATAGCACTGTATGATAAGGTTTGGTGACCAAACACAACAAAAAGGGTTTGAAGTTATAAAAATTTTGGCTAATGGACTTCTTCAGTTGAGCAACTGTTGAACATATTGGAAGAAAATGTGTTAAAGTTTCACCTTCTTTAACCTTAGGTGGAACATTCCTAATGTTTCACATTACCCAGGGTAGTATAGGTATTGAATCCAATACCTCTATGTTTCAGATCTTTGTTCAAGATTCTCTGGGAGGATTTCAAATCTTTGCTCCAGGGCCTGCCCAGATGTTTCAGAATTCTAAAGAGTCATGGAGTTGCTGTGTCATTTATTATGCAGTTCTCTCTGCATCTCACCATTGGCCTCAGGACTACACGTTTTTGGAAGCACAAATGTGGCAGAGAAAGGGAGTATCTGGAGGAATTAAGACCTCTCAAGTTCGGGGGGGGGGGAGGATTTGTTGTTTTTTCCTTAAAGAAAAAGGCAAGACACTTACTCTTCTGTCCTTGCAGAACTATTCTTACCCACAAAGTCCTCTAGCTCAAAGGACAGGTATCATAACAGGGAAATTTCAAATAACAAAGATGTATACAGTTTGTGTAGCAGGGAGGAAAGCATCAAAACAGGAATGGAAATTGGCAGGAGCTCTGAAAGGCCATAATTTTCCAGCTCAGAAAGGCAGTGAGAGGAAGTCAGTGAGTGCAAAAGGATTCCCTCTCTCCCCACCTCTCAGCCCCCACCCTCTGTCCTTCCTCCACGCCCCACCTGGGGAGATGGGAGAAGAAACTTGGCAAGCCATCTTGTCGCCAATCAATCTGTGGTGTAACAATTAGCACTTAAGCAGCACTCACGCTAAACAGAGGCTCAGAAAACACTTAAAAAGGAAAAGAAAAAAAAACAAAAACCAAAACCCCAACACAACAACAACAGGGGAAAGCTGGAACGGATCAATGCCACGCTGAACAGGAGGCACCTAATACCCCATTATTGATGAGGACGATAGCGCTTTAAGTGTGTGCTCTCCGTGCTCAGCAATTAGCCAGCAGGGCCACTGCAGTGAAGGCAACTCCACCACAAGAACGCACCCTCCCCCTGCTGCCCACCACTTCCCCCAAGAGGTGTTTGATGACAGCTTCATTTGTTAGCGTGATTCCAATAGCTGGCGGCGCCGGCATCCTTTCCATTACGGACAAGAGTGCGAGGAGAGGCTGGGCAGTAGGTCTTCTCCCCCCCGCTCCCCCTGGCCTGTGGTAACAGAATACAGTAGACATGGAGTCTGTCTGTGCACTGGCTAAATTGATTGTAATGGGTTTCTTAACGTGGTGAAAGAGCCGACTGTTTTCTCGCCTCCAAGAAAGGCTGGAGGAAGGAGGAAGTGACTCCAGCGGCTGCGGCACAGTGGATGAAAGTAAACTTTTGTTTAGTAAAGACCAGCCGACTGCAGACTGTCTCTGGCCTTTCAGCTAGCTCTCAGCAACACTGTTTTTTAGAAGAAAGGAGAGAGGGTAGAAAACAAACTGTCAGCTTCCTGTCTTGGCTCTTGCTCTCATAATAACCCTGCTGTCTGGCTGCACTTCCCAGAAGCATGCTGGAAACCTCTTAATGGCATGGAGCCTGTTTTCAGAAGGTGCCTATGGGCTAAGGCTTTCAAAGGGAATTCATGCACATGTGGAGTAGGGCATATGTGTTTTTAAATGCTTGGCTAGGCCGAGGCTTACCTCAAAAAGGTGTGCCTAGCTCCCTCAATAGGAGAAGCTAGGGCCAAGACTAGAGAGGATGTCTTCTGAAGAATATCCAAACGGCATCTGTTATTGATAAACTGGTATTTATCTGGACACCCAAGAGCCATCCTGAGACCTCCCAAGTGGAGAGACTTGTCCCAAGGTAGACTGTGTCTGCACAGTCTGATAAAACAATCCATCAGTCAGCCATACCAGTTTGTCGTAGCACACACAGCAGGTGCCATTCAGGGACTTCAGATGCACACTCTGCTTTTCTCAGTTGTGCTGAAGCCCGTCCTGCTAATCTTTACTGTATTGTTGCCTGAGCTAGCTGGGATCTGCCTAAGGAAAACAGCGTTGGGAGCTGCCCAGAGTAACCTGGCCACTTTCTATCCTAGGAGAATCACTGTGTCATATCTGAGCAGCCTTTGTCAACAAAATAAAACAGATGACACACAGATGCTCAAGATTTTCTGAGAGGTAGTATATGTTGTAATAGCTCTCTGTACAGAAACCTGTTCAGCTGACATGGGCCATCCCCACATCAGCACATAGTGTTGGGGAAGCAGAGGCTGGTCTCTTCAAGTGCTCATCGCTAGAGATATACTTTGGTTCCCTCTTCTCTTTCCATGCAATGAATCTCTTAGAGAAACCACAGATTGATAAATACCACAAAAGATGAGGAGGCCCAGACACCTGGTGTGTGGGTGCTGCCATATCATTAGGGAAGAGAAAAATAATTTAAGTTCGACATCACAGTGGTGTCACTCAGGTTGTAGGTGGTTACACACCTTCAAACCCTTGCCTGGTTCAGAACATGTATTTATTCTCAAAGTTAGATCTTGTAAGTAAAGAAAGGAGGCTGAAAAGTACAACTTCCAGTGCCACTGTAACCAGAAGCTGCTGTTTGCTTCTGACCAGGAGGCTTTAAGATGTTGCCAGATGGGGCCATTAAAGCTGTGCAAACAATAAGGAGCACATAGGGGATGCTGTTAATGGGTTTCTTTTGGAAGCATCAGCTGGAGCTGCTGAATGGGGCACATGACCTATTAAAAAAAGCCACTTGAGAAATCTGTATGCCTGCTGAAATGATGGGATTTTTTTATCCTCCCTGTTTATGCCAACCCACTAAGGATCTGACATGCTGGATGCTCACACACTTGTGTTTGCAGCTTTGCTCACTTGCCAATATGCTTTATGGCTTGTGCTATAAAGCACTGAGATCGATGGGTTGGATGAAGCGTCCCAACCACATCGTTCTGAACAGAGAGGAAACCATGTTTAAGGAGATGGCTTCCATAGAAATGTTGTTTGCTTACCGCTTCTGGGAAGGGGAAGCCTACTTTTAGTGCGAATTCTTTCCATGGTTACAAACCAATATTTTGCATGGAAAGCAAGCAGCACAATCAGAGATGTCCAGCAGAAGACTTGTGAGTGGATAAGTTCTTAGGCCTTGAGTTCTGCTGGGGGGCTTACGTGATGCAGATATTGTGGCATGGCTTGGCAAAGCTATGAGTTTCAGCTCACATGAGGATCAGCTACTGACTCACTTTGTGCCATGTGAAGGGAAATGCCTCTACCTGCAGTGGCCAAAGAAAAAAATGATGTGATGGAGAAGTGATGTTAAAAAAGAGAATAGAGATATGCTCCTTAGCAATGGATCCAGGTCTTAAATTGCTCCGTACTGTGAAGGGATTTTCAGTCTACCTTTTTTGGCAGAATATTTCAACATCCTGGCTTGAATTTGAACACTGGGAGGCTGTGTTCATTATCACAAAGGGAGTTAGCTAAAGAGTGTGCGTGATAGAACTGTATTCAACAGTTTCACTGAAGAACTGTTCCTTTAATCACAGCAAAAAGCATATCTCAAGTAGCTATGCTTTTATAGCTGCCCGTGTAGCTGTGGTCATTCTTGTTCAGTTCATTCATACAACCGCAAGCCCCTCTGTAAGTTCCCACATAGAAGGATTGCGGAGCTGGCCCTCTGTGCCCCAGCCAATGGAGATTCCATATCTCACAGTGTTTTTCAAAGTTAACTGTGCAAAATGAGAGTATGAAAGCCTTACCACTGCAGCTCGCTGTACATAGATATAAGCGAGCTCACAAGATGCAGTGGAGAATCAATTCTGTGGTGTGCACTGTGTGTTACATCATTGGATTGGGTTTGAAAAAGGAGAATTTTCTAAGAAAATGTAAAACGCTAATTTCTTGATTGAAATTTGATTCACTCTGCTTGATTCTTTGCTATTTGGAGCAGTCTTATGATTTTACTATGGGCAAGTCAGTTGTCTTACAACACAGTACATTGCCATTCAAAGATGGAAACTGCAGTAGAGTGGTTGAGTCTTCATTCGCTAGGCTTGTTCTCTTCAGCTGACTCCTAATGGTGCTACTGTATTTATTTCATAAACAGTACAGCATAAAGGTCTTGAAAAGATCTTGCTGAGATAAAGGAAATGAGAGTAGAATAGGCCTTGGAGAACACCTTTAGGAAAAGCATGAAGCAAAACCGTACATTCATCATTTTCTGTGCTAATAGTGAACAATAATAGAATAACCATGGGAAAGGATGGTGTTGGTTATCAGGGACCAGCAAGAGCAGGGCTGTTCCATAGGGGAAAATGAGCTGGGAGCTGAGGGCAGCATACGACAGGCAGGGACAGTGACCTTACCAACCAGGGTGCAGTCCCACAGTACTACAGGACTGATGACAGGGTTGGTGGCATTAACACCTTCCATTCACAGTCTGATCTGCACAGTCAGATGAATGCAAGGTGATGAGTCATGTCTGAGGTCAAACCAGAAAGTCCAGCCAGTGATACAACAAAGGACAGGCAGGACACCCGTATTTCTGTGTTACAGCGCAGGCGAGAACTGGGGGCCTGAGCTTAAATGGAGCTCCAGGACCAAGGAGGGGAGGCACCTGGGTAGAGTTCCCAAGTGGGCCTGTCCAGGGCTGTTGAGGCCTGTTAGTATACTCAGGGCTTGAAAGTGGGTGTCCGCATCTTTGCAGTGGTGCCTTAGCCTACCTGGGCACAAAAAAGAGCTAAAGGCTAGCTTTTTGGTTTGACACAATATCCCCTTGAAATTGCATGAGATACTTGACCAGTTTGCTGGAGACACAAAAGGGAGCGTGTGGTTTGAATTGCGAGTGTGTTTTGAGTCAGGAAGTTGGTGACAGATCATTAAGTTAAACTTGGAGACAAATTTACCATATTTCATGTGGCAAAATCAAATCTCCAACCCCTTCAAACTGGTGGTATTTTACACTGGCAAGGCAAACAGAGAATTTCATGATGCCAAAACCTCCTGGAACTTAGATTTGTGTCACTTCAAAGGAGGCATTTTCTTGAGCTTTTTCAGCAGCACTGAAGAACAGATAAGGGAACTTTCAACTTATCATCATTTCTCCTTGCCTTTGCTGTGTGCCGGTAGCTGAAAGAGGGAAGAAACTCTGGCAATGTGGACACTGCCACTATAGTTCCTAAATCTCCAAAAGCGTGAATACGCAGTTTTGCAAATCCTTCCCATCCCTTGCCTGTGCCTGGAAGCCTTTCCCATCTGACAGGAAACATCTCCTGAAGGAAAATCAACTTGAAGTGTTTTCTCTGCCACTTGCCACCTTCCAACTTTGGTTGCTGAGAGAAGAAGAGAAAGGCTTTTAACACCATCCAGTGACCCAGCCCTAAGTACAGTCTCCTGGATTTGATCTAGCTGGGGAGACAGGAGGTCAGCTCCAGGGGCCAGGAGAAGTGAGAGAAACCATGTCAACAGGCTGCTCCCTCCGTGTCTGAGTGGTGAATGATGAGCGTGTGACACGGTAGAAGGAGCGAGGGTGCTCACCTGGAAAATGTTGTGGGAAGCCTGTCATGGATGTTTAAGTGCTGACAAGATGTGTCTGAGATATCCTTGCAGTGCATTTAGGATAAGAGTAATCCTTCTCGTGGTTCCTGATTCGGAAGGAAAGTTGCTGCCCCAGTTCATAGTGGGGGAATGAGCAGCAGGTTACAGCTGAGGGGGAGTGAAGTAATTTTTCAATATGGTATAATGCTTCTTTACTTATGCAAGGACTGAAAGGGCAGTTGAAGGTGAGGATTTAATTCTCCCATCTTCCCTTGATCCATAGGTCTGATCCCAAATCAACTGAAATCAACAAAAACTCATTTTGCCTGAACAGGTTTTGAAGCAGGCTCTATTTCAGGAACTTCTCCAGATCAGTAAATCTTTTGAGCCAACATGTGACTTCTTTCTGAGAAAAATATCCATGGGATGAATCAGCTGCCTTTCAGTGGTCAAGTGTATCCTGTGTTACCTCCAGGACTGTTGCAGGTCAAGTTGGAGACAGCACTGGGCAAATCTGGTACCCAAAGACTTGTAAGTAGTCCTGCTATAGTAGTTGCTGTGCTAATACGTAACAGAAAAATCAGACCAGCTCAGGGTTTTAGACTCTTAAGAGCATAGTACTTCTAGTCACTTCACTGTAGCATTGTCTGTGAAGCAGTGAAGACTCATCTAGACTAAACTGTGCTATGTCTCTCTTGAGAAATGGGTGTGATACAGCAGTGGTGTCAGTGAACACCGTGCAAAACAATTTGTCCTGCTGATGAGCTACGCCTAACACCTTTTCTCTGGTATCCCAGTCAACTTGTTTGAAGTTAGCTTGGTTATCTATGCACTGCACTCTGGTCTGCTTTGGAAATGATCAGAGACTTGTAGGGGAATTGTTTGCCTGGAGAACCCTGACGTGTTGTCTGCCAGTTAAGAACCAAAGTAATATTAGAAGTTTCCAGTAGTGTGAAGGGGAGGAATTTACCTTTGGAACTAGATTTTCTATAGTAAATTGTCTGAAGAAATAATGACTTGCTGGATCTTAGCATGTACTTCCCAATGCCTTGTCAGGAAACACACATGCACTATGGAAGCAAAAATGTCTTTGAAAAGAAGTGACTCATCTAATTCTGGTGTCCGTTTAAATTGGTAAAATGCACTCAACTTCCCTGCAGGTTTCCTACTTACAATGCAATAAGCAAGAACAGAACCAGATCCTGATCTGCAACAGATCCTTTTCATTGATCTATCGCCAACACTTCAGTGAAATCAAGGTAAAAAATCGGAATTTTCTACTGCTTATATGAGGGCAGAAATTTGAATCTGGTTTTGTTTCTCTTCCTTTGTTTGTTGCTCACACTCTTAATTGCTTGACTTCTGTCATTCTGCAATAGTCAGCTGGGAGAGCTTTGTAATGTTTAGCCCTTGAGCCTGACCTTCCAATCCCTGCAAAGTCCAAAGTAGAGGAAAGAGTTTTAACTGAATTTAATTGGGGTCATCTTTGCCCATCAGCCTCTTCCTACTCACCACCTGGGGGGTTTGAGCTGGGCCCCTACTAACTGGTGGAGACGGAAGGGTGGAGAGGAGAAGATACCTCCACATCAGAGCCGTGCAGCTGTCATTGCGGGTTACTGAGCAGACAGGAGATGGTGCCTGCAGGAAACAGAGATGGTTCCCACCTGTCCAGAGCTAATGAGGATGTTTCTGATGTCAATAAATGTCTCCTGATCACAACAAAAAGTAATCCTCACAACCCACTCATAAATAATAGGCAAGTAAGAAGAGGTGGAAGACAGAAGTGAAAGAATCAGGGAGTAGGAAGCAGAT
>NW_009260350.1:2251550-2256920 GCF_000687185.1 Egretta garzetta | reverse complement strand
GAAGGAGGAGGAAAAAAGACAGGGAGAGAGCAAAAGAAGGAAAAGAGAAAGAACACAGGGCAAAAGAGGGAAAACATGGATGTCTGGATGGAGTAGGGAGGAAATGGAGAAATAGATGGAAGGGGCCTGAGATGAGAAGTAGTGAGAGCACATTGGAAATGGACCAGAAGAAAAAGGGCTAAAGGAGTAACAGGAGAAAGCACTAACAGGTGGAGAGAAGTCACTAACGTAACAGATCCTTCTCACAGAAAAGTTTGAGAAGCCCAGAGCGATGAAGGCTGGGACATAGCTTGTAAGAGGAATCTTGGGCATAGAGAAGTTAAGGGAAAAGAGAGGGAGAAAGTACTTCTGACACTAATATAAAATTTTCAATCTTACTCTTGAAGTAGTATATTGACTGAAGAGAAAAAAAAAAGCATCTACTTCAATTTAGGAGAAAGGAAAAGAAGTGCAAACAGACAGGAAGCCTGAACCAGATGCTGTATGATTGTTGCTGGTGGGTGCTCTAAACATGTCCTGGGAGTGGGGTAGGAATGAGAGTCAGGCAGCTCTCGGGCTGTTGGAAATGGAGTTGAGGGGCTTTCAGTATAGATGACTGATGGCCTTGGATGTCCATTATCACACATATCCTCTGTCTAAAATCTGATATGTTTCCAAGAGAAGCTTGCAAGTAGCAGAGCAGTTTTGAAAACCTAGGCTGTGAGCTGAAATGGCTCACCAGTTTGTAGAAATAGAGCCAGTATTTGCAGTCTTTCTTACTGCTTGGATTCTATGCAAGGGTTTCTGCTCTTAGTAGAGGACACCGCTAATACGAAAGGAACTTTACATATATATATGTATATACCTATATATAATATTGTATTATGTATATATATTAGATAGTATATAATGCAGAATTTGATCCCAATAACTCTGAAAAATAGGATTTGACTTTGTGTGACTAAGCAGAGCACGCGTTGGTTATTCTGTCATATAGTTCAAGTTCAGTTTCAGTCATGGACCAAAAACATGTACATCATTCGACTGTAGAATAACAAACCAAAATGAAACTTCAAGAATTTTCTGCTAATACAGCATGGTATGTAATTTCAAGTGGTATTTTTTAACAAATCTAATGCTCAAGTTGGCACAATACTATCAAACGGATTATATCGGTAGGCTCTTTCAAAACAATTAGCTCAAAAAAAAGATCTTTTGGAGATAGAACTATGTGTACCTGCTTAAACCTAAACCGTTCCTTCCCAGGAGTCTTAACTAATTGGTGCTTGGACTACTAAGCTATGCTTGTCCACAGTCCAGTCTTTCATCATTACTCTGTGCATTCTCTTGTTTTCTTTTTGAATATTTTTTCTCTCTGTGCATTACCCTGTCCCTGTAAGTTCACAGTAAATAATTCCAAGAAATTCCCAGCCTTGCTTCGCTTTTGAGAAGGTAGCAGAGCTATGACAGGGAGTGTTTGTTTGGCAATTTCTTACTTCTACTCAGAGCTGTGTCCCTTACTCTTAGCTGAAATACTTAAGCAGAAATTTTAAGACCAGGAATGTTTGTTAGGCTCATGTAAGCTGACTAACATGTAAAATAGGGAAAGCACTTCCCTCAGGAATTCTACATCAATCCTATAATTTCCTTTTTGCCAGCATCTCAAGGAAAATATTCAATCTTGACATAAAGCAAAAGAGAATCCATTTTAAGTATTGCATGAATTATGAACATCAACTAGTAAGTCCCCTGCTGGGGTAGCAGCTCTCATCTGTGACTTACAGATAAGAAGCAGACAGCTGATGTAAGAGGTTTGTCCAGGAATGTGTAGCACTTTGTTGTCTATTGCAGGAATAAAACCGTGGCTTTATACCCCTTGATAAAAATGTGCTTCATTCTCACAGCCACCCCCTACTCCTTTATGCTTTTCCTGCAACAGATTTACTATAGAATCACCAACTGGACCTGCTCACACATTTTTGCCAAAATAGGGTTTGGGTTTGGGGTTTTTTTTTCCTCCCAAGAATTACCAACACTTTCAGATGTGTTGATATTTCTTTAAATCCTATGAAAAATCTTACTTTGCAAAACTGATTCTTTCCCTTCCTAGTACCAAATATCATATTTAGAGGTTCCTATGTGTTTTCCATGTTTCTGTTGTTTTTAAATTGGATATTGATAACAGTACTTGGAATAATTGTGATACATAATGTCGTATCGAGGGTGCAGTTTATCTCATTTTGGTCTAGCTGTCCAAGAAAGAACTTCCCTCAGGAATTCTACATCAATCCTATAATTTCCTTTTTGCCAGCATCTCAAGGAAAATATTCAATCTTGACATAAAGCAAAAGAGAATCCATTTTAAGTATTGCATGAATTATGAACATCAACTAGTAAGTCCCCTGCTGGGGTAGCAGCTCTCATCTGTGACTTACAGATAAGAAGCAGACAGCTGATGTAAGAGGTTTGTCCAGGAATGTGTAGCACTTTGTTGTCTATTGCAGGAATAAAACCGTGGCTTTATACCCCTTGATAAAAATGTGCTTCATTCTCACAGCCACCCCCTACTCCTTTATGCTTTTCCTGCAACAGATTTACTATAGAATCACCAACTGGACCTGCTCACACATTTTTGCCAAAATAGGGTTTGGGTTTGGGGTTTTTTTTTCCTCCCAAGAATTACCAACACTTTCAGATGTGTTGATATTTCTTTAAATCCTATGAAAAATCTTACTTTGCAAAACTGATTCTTTCCCTTCCTAGTACCAAATATCATATTTAGAGGTTCCTATGTGTTTTCCATGTTTCTGTTGTTTTTAAATTGGATATTGATAACAGTACTTGGAATAATTGTGATACATAATGTCGTATCGAGGGTGCAGTTTATCTCATTTTGGTCTAGCTGTCCAGTGATCTTCCACCTCAGCTCTTCTGTAGTCAGTTTGAGAAGATCAGCAGCTCCAGAGCACAATTCAACTCATCTTAAAATAGGTGTCAAAGTAGAAATGAATCCTATTCAGATCAGACTGTCCTGTTAAAAACAGGAAAAACATTTGAATCTACACAAGAAGGACAAATATTTATGTTGGTGCTAAGTAGCAGTTGTCCTTCATGTGTTTAAAAATAAAATGAAAGCAAAGAGTACTCTGTCAAAGTACGTCCTGTTATAGCACTGGTAGCAGTACAGTGTCTCAATGTGGTGTTAGAAAACAGTGTACAAAAGCTACAGAATTTAAGAGGGGAATTTTAAATTAACTGGGAACACATATAAAAGTATATATTTTTTTTCATTTCTGTACTGAAAATTCTGGAATTTCAGTCTGATCAGATACCTACAAAGCTTTGTTCTGAAGCAGAACAAAGCTGAAGTAAAAATGTTAAAGCAGTGCTGTGCAGTGCTCCAGTGTTACAGAGGAGCGTAACTTCAGTCAGGTCTTCCAATTATCCTCCTCATTTCCCAGCATTTGCCACCGGCCAGGAGCAAAAATGGGAAACCCACCAGCTCATTTCCTAGTCAAGTTTATTTCTGAGTTAAAAACACATTATTAGTGTTTCATTCCCCACAAAGACGTTGGGCACTCCCCTGTGAAATGCCAAGTGAATTGGATCACCAGTGAGGCTTTTTACTGGAGCTGTCCTGCTCTGTCCCTGTTTGAAGCTTGGACGTGTGACAGTCGCAGTGAACAATCACAGCTGAACCCTGGGGAGGTCAAAGCGACACGGCCCTATAGTTTCAGACTCAAATAAAACTTTTAAACGAAGACATTGGGGTCTTTCTCTCCCATCCCCACCCCCCAGCCCCTTGCTCCTCTTTGCTGCCCTCCCCCCTTTTCTCTTTGAAGAAGTGTGTGTTGATGTAAGTGGACAACACAGGGAGTCAATAAAGGGGGTATCGGAGAGCCTAGGAGGAGATTGCCTGCAGCAACAGAGAAGACACAATTACTGCAACAACTGTCCAACCAACCACAGCCAGGAGACTCCACTTAATCTAATTGAGTGTGAAGGCAGGCTGGAGACACAGGACCTGCTCCTCCATCCCCCCCTCCCATAATATAGACACTATTGGCTGCTAATTGGCGCCAGTGGGCTGGTGCTAATTGTGCTGATGTCTTGGTCTGAGGACAGGCATGTGAAGGATGAAGGGGTCTGCTGGGAATAGGAGGAGGGGAGAGTGAGGGAGACAGTGGTCATAAAAGTTGGAACAGGGCTTTAATTTCATATCAAATATTTAAGTAAGTGAGTGGAAGATCTGTGAACTCTCTTTGTGGTAACCCGCAAAAGGCCTTGGAGAATACCACCCCCCTGCCTCCAGCCCTAGCAATGAGCTATCTGAAGGGCTGTGTTCCTCTTCCTCCTTAGCTTTGTTTAATTAATTGTGAGAATTGCTAACGATCCTTTATTCCTCTTTGTAACTTCTCTGCTTTCTGCCATTGCCACTTCTTCACTCTGTATTTCAAAGATTCAGCTTTTCCAGCTCTAGGGCTGTCAAATGTTTATTGGCCTTCGTCACGTGGAAATTTTGTCTGAACAGAATGACAGCTAAGGCTGTGGTCATGTTCATTACCCTGAAATTGGATACAGTCTGCTTTGTACATGACAGGCCAGGATGAGCAGTGGTGACCGTGTGTGGTGCTGATCCTTATAAAGGTCTGATCAGACTTCTGGTAGTGGAGGTTTAAGTGTATCAGATGTTAGTAAAACTTGTTTACATAGGAAGTGTTGATGTATTAAATGTGCAGATTTACATGGCATGGTTAAAACAGCTATTTGTACTCCCTGTATGGGTATAATCATAGCTGTATGGTTATATGGGAGTTGCATAATTTGCACAGGTCATGCCTTTTTCTTTCTCAAACAGAATGCACTCTATCTGCATATAAAAATACTTTTTTGTAGGTAAGCATATGCTATGTGGACAGCAGATGCCTATGGAACAAGTTACTGTGTGCTGACCCTCTTTCAGCTTGTTATCCCCACAGCTCATGCTGGAGGTGAATACTGTCTTAGATCTGGCAGCACAGATGCTTGTGTGAGTGCTCTCCAGCCTGCAATAGTCAAATCGGTGTGGTCATTTGGGTAGTAAGCTCCTGAAATGCGTGTGTGTGGGGCGGTGGGGGCAGAAAGCTGGATTTGGAGGCACTGATCTTTTCCACTGTACAGATGGATTTGGCAAAATGTGTCTGTCCTCTGGCATTTTCATGTTAGGACTTAGTTGGTATAGCTAGGTAGATAAAGTGTCATACTTCTTGCTCTACAAAAGTACAGGTTGTAGCTTCATCCTAAGTTAGAAATGTTCCAGCGTACTGCACTGCATTAGAAACAAGCCTACTGTTGACAGTGGCATCTTTCAAATGTCTATTACAAAGCCCAGAGTTGTGTTTGCAGGAGGTA
>NW_009260350.1:2241996-2251482 GCF_000687185.1 Egretta garzetta | reverse complement strand
CAAAGTTCTCGCCCTTCATCTGTCCAGGTCCTGAAGAGCAGCTCTTTGTTCTAGCACAACTTACTATTGCAGAACTCTGGTTTTTGCTTGGATATTTTCCCCCAAAATCCTTTGTTCTTTTTGTGCTCCCAAAGAATTCTCCTACCATATAACTTGTTTTTCTAGAACGTAGATTGGCAAGGACAGGAAGAGATATCTGACAATACATCTGCTACATATTATAAATAAATTGTCATTTAAAAATACATACATACATCAATTTTTAAGCTGAATAGGCCATATCTGCACTAGTTATAAATTTTAAATGTCAGCCTTCCTCCCCAGGGAAACCCCAACCCTCTCACTGGACTAAGTTGCTGGTATGTACAGAAATAATAATTTGAGCTAGGACCCCTGATTCAGATCGGGATTGTAGCTGTGAACTGTATCTGCATGCAGTCTTGCTTCTAAAATGTTAATCTCTAAATAGGCAGGAAAAGTGTGATGGGAGCAGAGCTCCTGTGAGAATTGACGTGCTTACACCTAGCTGTGTTGGTGTGCTAGGTGAAGGTGTGAGTTTCGTATATGATAGAATACTCTTCGCTCTAATTTAACCAATAACTTTACCAGTGATGATATGGTACACCAGCCTTTAGTACATCCTAGGAACAAGTTTTCAAACGCTCTGGGAACCCTGCTATGTATTCTGGTTGCCACCATTTGTTTAGAAAGTCCAAATAATAGAAATTTGGCAGTGCCATACTAACAGCCTTGACTAGGGCATTGTGTTGCAGCCAATTTCACCTGAATTCAGATTCTGCCTCTCAAATCCAGATGCTGCAGAATTTGTCCTGAGCTAAAAGAGCTAGAATTTCAGGTGTTTTAAGCTTTCCTCCTCCCCCTCAGTGTTTTAGGGTCAAAGTGACTTACGTACCTGTATCTTGTTTTTGAAGGACCCAGGAACCTTGTGATGCGGTTTCCTGACTGAATTGAGGATGGTGTGATTGTGTGAAGCAGGACAATTCATCCAGAGGTATGCCATCTCATCCGTGGTTGTATGTTCCTGTCATCTTCTTTGAATAAGCTCAAGTAATTACGTGACTGTGAGTTGGATTTGAAAACAAATCTCCTGATTCCGTTGAAAGCAATTGTTTTCTTTCTTAGTTTGCCATTTTTTCAGCAGGAGGAAGGAGTAAATATGGACCATTCCTTCCCAAAGGAGGGGGAAGGGAAGGTGTGATCAGAAGACAGAGGGGGAGGAACGATCAATATCTTACTCTTGTTAGAAATCCCAGGATGTTCATGTCCCTAGTTCCTCCTGAAAATGGACCATAACAGTCACTTGGGCCTTGCAATGCTGCACAAAACAATGCATAAATAACTTCAAAATTGCCATCCTTGAACTGTTATGATTATATTACAGTTCTGCACTATGTAACACAAGATAACTTGACTTGTTTGGCCTCAAGGCACTACTGCTATGAAATGTTCAATATTAAATAATAATTGCAGAAAGTACTTTAATAGGTTCTCTTGGTAGGATGTTCTGAATACTTGCATATATATCACAGGCCACTGAATTCAGATAACAGTTTCTATCTAAAATTAAATTTTAATGTACTGATATCTAGGCAATTTTAAGCTTTTTATAAATTATCACAATGTGCAGATTTCTTGGGTGAAAGGCTTAGGCATCCAAAGTTCTCTGCCTCTTTCTTCCTCTCAAAATGTAATCATAGAACTGATGTACGAGGCCTTTAAACTCATTTGACAGCACGTCACTTTTACTAAGGAAGGCAGAAAGTGAGTGAAAGCTCCAGAGTGATTTGTTTCAAAACCTAAGTTCCAAATCTCCAGCTCATGAACAATCGGTTCTGTCTTACAATCAAAATATGCCTACCTCTTCCATGCAGACACAAAATTCTAGAATATGGCATTCTTAAGATAGCCTATAAGCTTGGTAGAAAAGCAAACCATTGCTGAACAGGGATATATTGGGCCAGACTTGTACCAGGTACAAAAAAAATGCTGTATGTGGCTATTCTTTCTCAGTTCAGTCTTCCTCTTCAAAGGAGTTCATGACTTGTGCAGGTTCATCATATCCTTTTCTCAGATGATGTGGCATTTACTGTAGAGCTATTGGTGGATCCTACAGGGTGTACAAAATATGTTTAGCACCAGAGCTTGAATTCTGCTCATTAATCAGCTTGTTTTCCTAGTCACTCTGGATATGACTCTGTAGTGCGGTGTTATACTGTAATACCCAGGCTAGCGCATAGCCAGCTAACAAAAATGCAGTTGCATGGTTGATATAAGCTCTTCTAAGAGTGCACTCACGTTCTCTCCTTTCCTTCCTTTTCCTTCCTTCTACTGTGAGTTTTTGTGCTTTCCCTTGAGTCAACACTAGTGATCTTACAGACGTGTGGTAAATCAGCTCTCTGATCCATCTGAAAGCTTAGATACCGTCTTTTTTCTTTTTTTCTTTTTTTCTTTTTTTCTTTATTTCTTTTTTCTTTTTTCTTTTTTCTTTTTTTCTTTTTTTTCTTTTTTTCTTTTTTTTTTCTGGTTTTTTTTTCTGTTTTTGCTGTGCTAATTTGTAGATCAAAAAGCTGAGTTGACTACTTGGGTAGTGGCAGGATCACTAGTGCTGACGGAAAGAAAGCAACAGGAACATGTAGTTAGGAGCACCGAGACTGTCCCTTTGTGGTATCAGTTTAGCTTAATCCAGCTATAAACTTAATCCAACAAATGTAGCTTGGTTTCATCCAAATACCCCCTGCATGACCACATAACACTCTAGAGGTTATGGAGATCGTATCACTGAGTTAATTTCTTGAGTTAAATAGATATCTTCTGTAATCTATTGTAACACTGAGATTATGTCACTAAAAAGAGCGTAACTTTATAATGTACTGCGAGGGATCTCCTTGCTCTATAGCACCCGGATCTGAATCAGCAAAGCACTTGCAGTCAATGGGCTGATGACTCAGGTGCTTACAGCTGGACATGTACATTGGTGCTTTGCCGAGTAGGAATGGATGTACTATTATGTTTAAAATTGAACATAAAGTTGAATGCCTGTAGAGTTGGAGTCTTGGGCAGGATCTCTGTAGCACTTCTGTCCTCTGTCAGCTACCAAGGACATAGTGCAAGAGACTGACCCCAGATCTCGTAAATAATAATTCACACCTTCAAGCATGAAACTTCCCTTTGGCACCATGCTGAGTCTCTCTTGAACCTTTGAATCTAACTGCACTTTAAGAAAAGAGAATATCCTAAGAGTTTTCCCCTATCTCAGCCTAGGGGTGTGTGTGTGTGTTATTTGTATCAAAACCAATAGGCGATACATTTCATTGTTCTCTGAATTGGGAGAACAAGAAAAGCTGCTATTCTAGTGGAATCCAAGTAACAGCAGACTGCTTCCTCACAGTTAATGGGTTAATACCGCAGAACAGAACTAATCCAGAGTCTCTGCTCACTTCAGTGGGCTTGGAATCGGGGCTTTAAGCAGAGGACAGTGTTTTCTTCTCTGTATATCGGCTTCAGTAGTTCAGTGCCAAATGTGGGAAACTGAAGAACTGAGTCATTCTATCAGCTTGGGTCTTATTTTTCTTCCTTCAGAGGATTTCTACATTTTACAGTGCAGTACTTCTTTGAAAGGTAACTATGACCAAAGAATAAAGGGAGAACCCAATTCCACTGGCTTAAATTGCAGAATAATTTCTCTTTAAAGCTACTCCCTCCACCCCATGCCTTTCCTTTGCACATATATTTTAAGTGAATTCATTGGTGCTGAAAGAGGCCAGTTTGACAGGCCTGATGATTCACGCCTTCTGTTCAGCTTCCTACTTCAAACCAGTCCAGGCTGAAAAAGGAGAGCTCAACAACTTTAATGTAAGGCTGTGATTACTGTAATTTTGACTGGGGTGGAAGCAGGAAGTATCTGAACCAAAGACCTCAGTCTTCCATTAACCAGTTGAAGAATTTGCTCCCTCAGTGTTTTGTTGTGTGAGATATAGGTGAGACACTCAACGCAGACCTCATGAAATGTGTTCTGAAGTCACCTCTGGCTTCCCTTTTAGACAAGCAAATTCTTACTGAGCTGCGCAAACTGCATAGTTGATCTGGTGATATCATCAGTGCTGTGAAGGTGCACTTGCCAGTGTATTGCAATAAGATAATTTTTACATGGTAAATAGCTATTCATTAGTGCTGCTTTAATGTTAGTACACAAAAACAGCCTCATTGAAAGCTGAGGCTTAGTGGATAGCTAGCTAAATAGTGCTAAACACGTGTGCAATATTAAAGATCAAGGAGCTCATTACCTACACTTGCAGGGGAGGGAGCGACTGAGATTTCCTGAGTGTCTTTGCAAACCAATAAAATGAAAATGCATCTTTGTACTCAGAGAAAGAAACAACACAACAAACACAAACGTACATGCAAGCCCATTCAACCCAGCTGAGTGATGTACAATCCCTCATGACCATGCCAGAACATCTGCTCTCCTCAGATATAGGCACAAATGGACGAAGCATATCACTTACATTTGTCAGGTTTACCGCTGCATGTAGAAATGTGGCTTCAGAGAAATTAGAGTGTCTGTGTATGCACCAAATAACACTCGTATGTGTCCATCCCTGTACTTGTAAACAGAAATACTTACAGGCACATACAGCAAACACTGTCACAGCACATACATTTTTTCCTTTCTTCATCACAATAAAAAATCCCATTGATTTTTACTTTTCATGCTTCCGTTACTAGCTCCAACTAACAACTGCCACTGCTGTTTCTTATCAATATTTGATGAGTAGGGTGAGGTGGAATGGAGAAGCCCGGTGAGTTTCTCCTTCTAAATGGTCTCTGTGAGGGTTGAGGTTTTTGTGGCTTATGTTTACTTTCTCTGTCTGTTTTACTTGGTTGGTTCAGGTCCTGAACCAACTGAACTGCTGAAAAACCAACTTTCTGCTGAAAGACAGGATAGAAATAGGACATCTCTCCCCCACCCCTTCCCTTTTCATTCCTTTATCTCTCTGTTTGCACTCTTGAGTAGGCTTATTGATGATTTTGTGGGCTTTTGAGTTTTTAGATCCTTTGTGAAATTCATGAACAGTGGAAGGCCAAGCAACACTTTTCCGTATGTAGCTGACATAACTTCTCCTTAATTACTTTTTCCCAAGCTTTATCAGCTAAGTGTTCCCAGGAAATAAGCTCTCATTTTTAAAATTATCTTTCAACTCACAAAATTAATGACAGCCCTAGTACCTTACTAAATTTTGCCTATAGCTGTAAAAACAAAGGAGTAACTTCAGAACAGAGCAGCATGCCTTCAGGACATGTCTTTGAGTTACACTTCTTCACTTATTCTTCGTTTGCTGTAAAAGAGAAGTTTCCATAGTACCTAAGAGAGAATCTTCTTTCTTTTCTTGCACTTAAGCAGCAAATACAACTTACTTTGTGGATGTGAGCTTATGTCAAAATAAGGTCAAAGGTTCGTTTGTTACTAAAATGGGAATTCAGTGCTCTGCTCAAAACAGACAGCATTTCTGAAAATGCTTTTCATACTAAAGAGCTGGTTTAAGTTTACAAGCATGGAGCCCTTGAGTGCGATTACCTAGAGGGAAGTACATGAAACATGACAGTCATCATTTCAGTGAGCTCTATGGTAAGTTTGAATATTTGACAAGTAAACAAGGCCACGCTTAGGAAACACAGCAAAGAAAGTGTGTGGAAGCTTGGCATGTTGGAAGCACTGGGTTACAAGCATTGGAGAGAAAGGCTGCCAGCTATCCAACTTCTGCACTTGCCACCTTATTTCTAGGTTAGTGACCAGTTTGATCACAGGCAGTCAAGTTGTCAACTGCAATATAATTCCAGCCACTGTGATAAACAAAAATGTGCTGGTGGCATACCATAAAATGAGAGACTAACCAGCAAACACAGGCTCCTGACAAAACCAATGGAACCAGGCATTACTGGATGTCACTTGTGAATGCTAACATGTGGAAGAAATACTCACAGCAGTCTAACTGTGCCATTCGAAACTGTAATTCATAAATCGTTTTGCAGTGTAATAAGCTGTCCTAGTGATGAAGGAGGAGAGGGAGAAACCCCTATCATCCTTCCCTGAGATTTAGACTGGAAGGGCTCATTGCAGTGAGACGGAGGCTTAATCAGTTAGGTTAAATGTAGGTGTAGGCATCAGAATCTCATCTGTACCTTATGAGATTACAACAGGGGAACAACTGAAGATGGAACTTGCGAGTCTAGAAAAAACCCCTTGCCTTTAGTGTAGCCATCAATAGCCTTATAGGAGTGACTGGCAGGTCACTTAAGGATCTGTACAAGCCTCATTCACATGAGGCAAAAAACAGTAAGGAGAACATAATTTCTGTTTTTTCCTTTTCAGAATTACTGTAGTGAACATGACTGTTTTGTTCCTGAAGGAGTCAGCATTTAATTCTGACTTTGAATTGTAAATTCTGTTCAAATAAAATGCAACCTAGAAATCGGGGGAGACAGGGATAAGAGAAGGACAGATGGACTTTCCTTATCAGTCCCTCTGTTTGTATTGCTAGGATATGTTCTTTGTTCTGACAGATTAGCAAATTCTACAAAGAAACTGTAAGATGAAACTAAAAGGTGATTAAACAAAAGAAAAACGCTACTTCTCCATCATTCTATCTTTTTTTTTTCTTGATCACATATCAGGATCGATGATGTTGTTAGGAGTCATTATTCCTGGATTTCTAATGACCCTTCACCTCCCTGGGGTGCAGGAGCATTTGCCTCCAGGGTGCAGAGGTGTCTTGTGGGTCATTGCATTGCTCTGGGGCTTGCAGTCAGACCAGCTCTACTCCTGTCAGCCTTAGAGGAAGGATACAGATCGGAGGAGAGCCGGCAAGACGGCAGGCAGCCTGTGTTATTTTCAGACATCCAAAGAGGCCTTGAGTCTCAGTTCATTAAAATCTATAAGCCCAAAGGCTGTGCAACTGGTGTGGCAAAGACCTTTGGGTTTTGACTGCAAGCCAGGATTTCTTCCAGTGATGGCTACCCTTTCAGTCTGTGTTGGATGTGAGACAAAGATAAAAGAAGAGTATCTTACTGTACTTCACATACACGTACTCTCTAAACTTCTGGGGAGTTTGAGAATGCTTCTTTTTTTTCTGATAGAAAAGAGAATTTTTATACTGCTCTTCTAAGGCCTAGTAGATGATAGTTCAAGAATGTCTTTATTTTTCTTTATTTATCTCCTCCCTCCCCCATATTTTACAGCATTACAGTGTTGTAGAAGGCAGGAAATTGCATCAGTTCCTGTGGAGGGGACACACAATTCATCTATTCCCTCAGATGCAAGGGTTTGGATAATTAGTTAGGGAAATGGAATTAATAGCACCCACCAGTACAGCAAAACAGGGTTAGTAAGTTTGGTTATGATTTTTTTTTTTTCTTTTTGGCCCCCAAATAAGCGCTCTGTATCAGGTACTGCACTTTTGAAACTTTCACCTTGGCTGCCAGGCTCTTGGAACCCAGATGAGCTCTTCTGAAAAACGTGGCCACTTTGATCCAAGTGCTCAATCCCAAAGTACTGTGAAATGTGTGGAAGGTAGCATGACAGAGTTTGACAGCGGGTGTTGGCAGTTGCCCTTGCAGTGTAAGCATGTTCTTTCCAACAGTTTGGTGATGTTTTTGCAAACTTTTTCCAAATTTGCAAGTGATTTAGAGCCTTTTTGAAATAGACACATTTGGAAGAGCAAAAGCTTTGCAATGGGTATGTCGGACTCTTCAACTTAAAAGCTTAAGAGAGTTCCCTGCCACAGGTCTGGGAGTTCTGGCTAGGACTTTTCCGTTTGGATTTTTGTGCTCAGACTTGCAACAAGCATGTGCTCTGATTTGTTAAGGAAAACCAATGGATCATTCCTCAGTTTGTGGTAAAAGAAAATAAATCAAGGAAAAAGATTTTGTGTTAAGCAAAACACTTTTTGCATCATTTTAATGCTGCTTTTTTCACCTGGGTATGGTATAAAATTTGAAAGTTACACAAGTCTGAGCTTTTTTGAGAGATGTAGTGGCTTTGTTTCAACTATAAATACCTAGGGATCTCTTACAGTTTCATGATTCTGTTCCTGTGGTGGCAAAGTTCAAGCCTCTCCTTGTTCTCTGCCGTGTTCTAACCATAAGAACTGCTTTGGAAATGAGCATTAAAACATCATCTGGAGGACAGTTTAGGGATCCAGTTAAGTGACTGAAACGTCTGCCAATGTGTAGGAGGCAAGAGAAAACATGAGAAACTTTCACTAAGCATGCGGAGCATGGCCAGCAACACCAAGTGCCCTCTAAATATGTAAGCAATCTACTTTACAACAAGTAGCAAGAGAGAGAAGGGACAGTACCTAGGCAAAGCTGTTAGGATAGCAGCTTTTCCATTGCAAGGCATAAATCTTGGGCTTGTCTGATGTGTGCTGTAAAATGCTGCTAATTGAAGAGAAAGGAGGGAGTAGAGCCTCTCAGAATGCAATTCTTGCTGTGTTCCTGGGGTGCTCTTGGGATGACACAAGGACAAGCAAGCATGCAGAAGGTCTTGGGGGCTTTTTTGTTTGTTTGATTTGCTTGGGGTTTTTTTGTTTGTTGATTTGTTTGGATTTTTTTTTTTTCAGGAGATCACTGCTTTTAGTTCTCATTTGTTGCCCTCCTTCTTTCATTGGTGATTTCAGGATTGCTGGTGTCCAGCATTCTGGTTATAGGCCATCTGGAAACCCTATACTGCAGACACCATTAGTCCAATGCAGGGCAGGTTAGCCATACTCACTTCAGTTCTACAGATGTTGACAAGTCTGATTATCCATCTCCTGTACAAGTCTTATAGAAAAGCTGTAGCCGAGTCCTTGGCATTTAGCGAGAGGACTTAGGATATAGTTTAAGACATTTTAAGCTAGCAGTGCTTGTGAAAAGTGTCCTGGCTGGTCATTCTTGTCCTGTGCTGTTCTTTACCTTGTGCTAGTACTGCAAGTCTTGAGAAAACCAAGTATGGTTGAATATGGCTGCTTCTGATTTACTGACCTGATGCATCTGATTAAAGCTGCTGACTTGTCTACCCATCCTCTGGAAATCTAAAGAATGTACCGACGGTCTGGGTCAGCTCTTTATTCCTCCAGACTTACTTTAACATTCAGAGCTGTTTGTTGACCAAAGAGCTTTGGGAGGTCTGGAGACCTTTCTCCTTGCAATTTCTGTAAATCTTTTTCCTTGTAGGTCTCTTCTGCTAGTGAGTAAGTCACTGGTTTTCTCACTATTTAGTGAATGAGAAGTCTGTGGGCAATGTGAAGTCACTGGGCATCAGATGTCCATATGGGATCAGTCACACTGTGATACCAGCTTAATAATTCTAAAGAGAATTGGGTTATGTCATCTCTAACGTACATCTTTCCCTGTTTCTTGGATCCAAAGTCCATTTTGAATAGACACACCAGGTTATTCTTCTCCTTAGTCTTGCACCTAAAAGCT
>NW_009260350.1:2236455-2241984 GCF_000687185.1 Egretta garzetta | reverse complement strand
ATCACTGTAGCTATTAGGTAGCACATTAACAGGTTATTCTGAGCACTACAGAAATCTCTGATTTGGTTCTTCTCCCGGGCTTTGTACCCAGAGTCCGTTCCCGGTGACACAGCAATCCAGTTCAGGTTCTCTTCTGTCTTCCAAATGATCTAGCAAACCACATCCTTTCTGTAAGAGAAAAATGATCTCTTTTCATTTGTAATATCTTTCCTAAAATGTGCTGTACAATCATGTCTCTAAAATATATGAGGTGACAGAGCAAATATATTGAAAAATAGCACATACTTGGCCAGTTTTACTAATAAGTAAAATATACAGGTCTATATATGACAACTGTATGTGTTGAAATATATTGAAAACATATTTGGATCATTCCATATATACTGAAATATTGAAAACTGGCCAAATCTGTAAAAAATTTAAGTCTGTGTTTTATATATTATATATTTTAAAATCATTTTCACAAATAGATAGCAAGGAAACTTGCTATGAAGATATGGGAAATACTAACCATGCTTTATTTTTTCCTGATGGAAACCAGTGATCATGGATACCGTGTCATTATAGACACTGCAGTAATAGTTAATGTGTCTGCTAGCTAATAATTTGTGTACTGGGCCTAGCACAAGGGTTCATTGATCTTAATAGAGACCACTCAGTAACAGTGAATTCTAACAGTAACGGCTCCCTTGGCATTGCTGGTGCTGATTTAAGTCCTAGCATTTCTTCCTCTGCAGTCTCTTTGGATTAGCCTGAGAATGGACGGGGGAGTGGGAGCGGGAGTGGTTGTGACAGCTCTTAGGTGGAGGAGCGTGCAAGTGCTTGCAATTTCTGGAGAAGTGAGAAAGTTCTGGAGAGTGAGTGTTCAAACAGTGAGTCTTTGAGAAGGGATATGACCCCTTAGAGAATGCAGTTGTCCTGGCCTTTGCATGGAAACAAGCATCTCCATCTCCTGCTGGCATTCTTAAGCATTCTCTAGATAAGACTAGAAAGGTCTGGATGCCCTAAATCCTCTGGGAAGTGCCCTTTTGCAGTATGACACATAACCTGACAGGGTTATCTGTGATTAGAGCAGAGCACAATTTAGGCACAATGCAGCTGGGATTCCCATGTCCTTTGTGTTTGCTGAGTTTACTGTGATGCCCTGCTTTGAATACCCCAGTAAATGTAGAATAGCTGTAAATGGTGGATGTAACCTTCCAAATCAGCACTACCACAGTCTATCCCTAAAAGCCATCAACTGTCCCTTTTTGGAAGGTTGTCAGGGTCTAAATTATCCTTTTGAGTTTTTATGGGTATATTGTTGTATCTCTGAAATGCATGGGGCAGGAGACCCTAACTTTTTGCCATGGAATGTCCAGGGCTTTCTCTAACTTTCCCTGCATGTTCTAGCAGCAATTAGATCCCCAGTGAAGATGAGAGCTTCACTGAGAGCTCCGTTTACACGTTCTCTATACGTTATGAGTTAGGTGGTAGAAACCAGCAAGGGCCTGGTTTTCCTCATCCCAGTTAGAATAAGTTAGCAGCTGAGGGAGGAGAAGGAGATCTCATACAGAGAGCAGCATTTAAAGGAAGACTACTGTTCTCCGGAGATGACCTTGCTGCCTGGTTTGAAGGTGAATTAAATTGTCCTGTTCCTTTGATAGGAAAAGCATTAAAGCAAGTTTGGGGTCCTAAACCTGTCTCACTGTGTAAATCATTGATCTCTCAAACAGGAGTCTTGAATCCCGTGATACTGTTCACCAGGTGAATGTATTTCTGTCTACTGCACAATACAAAGTTTATGCAAACATTTATTTGCATGCAGGAAGTTGGAGAAAGACCAGCCCCAGACAGAACGGAAAGCCAAGTATATCGGGGATCCTGTCATGAGATGACTGATGAGGGTTAGGAGTGTCAAAACAAGAGTCATAACTGGTTTACTCTTCTGAGGTCCCTTCTGCTCCGGAGATTAGCTGCTCCGAATGGTGCCCATGCCTAGAGCAAGGGCGGTTATTCTTCTTGTTCTGCAAAGCATCAGCGCACTTAGAGCTGGAACACCTCAACATCTCACAGCCTTAATGAGAACAAGGAGCAAACCAGAATTCTTCTGAAAAATAAACAAGCCCACTTTCATGACCTCTTCTTGACCTCCCAATGAGGTGCTAATTACTAGAGGATTAGCACCTCTTCTGTATCACAATGGACCCAGCCAAGGAGCAGGAGGTGACAATACTCTGCACAAAATGCAGATCTAGAAGAATTAGTCCAAGGGCAATAGACAAGTGCCAAAGTTAAGAACAGAGAAACCTTCTCAGTTGTGAGTTTGACCTGTTGTCTAAAAAAAGTGCAAAATTAGTGGCTTTTGGAGGAGTTAGACAGGAATGGAATCTTTTTTTTCCATTCATGTCAGGCAAATATACAGCTTTCCTTAACTTTATTTCACAGCTCAATAGAAAGCATTTCTTCAGTGTGGCTACAGTGACAGCAATATCAAAAAAGGCTTATTAAAAGTTAACTACACCAGCAGAAGTATCTTTATGTATCTGTATCTGTGCTGAAATACCATACCCATTACACTACATCCACTGATAAGCTGGAATGAAAACTATATGAATTAGTACTTGGAGAGAAGGCCCTAGCAGAGATCTGTGTAATTCATGAGTGATGTTCTGTCAGGCTGAGGCACTGAGAACTCATAAGCTGTGTAAGGTGGACTCATAAGGTTCACTGGCTGTACTTGTGTTGGGGCAGTGAATGGAATGGCAGATGAATGTTTCTGGAATACACTCTTCTTGTTTTCTGCTCAGGCATTAAGAGCCCAAGGAATCATCTGGTCACACTAGAAATCACCTCTCCTATACGTGGTTGCACAGTCATCCACAACGATCTTGTACTTTTCAAATTCTACAAAGGCACAGCTGAACAGAGAAAGTTCAGATTTGCCCTGGATTAGCCACTACACGGGAACATGTTCCTTGGGGTACAGCAAATTATTTTTTTTGTGGTGATGCTGAGGACTGAGATACTTGATTTACAAAATCTACATACCCAAGGGAGCTGGTCTTTGGAAGTATTCTAAACCCAGAAGATCTCAGTGTCTTCTGTGGGAGCTCTGTGGTTTGCTGGCAGTTCTTGGTTGCTTCTGAAAATCAGACCATCATGTAATTATCTAGAAATCTGCCTTGTTCTGGGGATTATGTGATGGTTAAAGTGATAAAGTCTTTCTGTTGTGGCTACTGTTGTTCTGCTTGGGGATTTTTGTCTATTTGGTCCTGTATGGGATAGGAAATAAAATGCTCTGGTACAAGGCATCTTTATATTTGCATAAGGCTGTGTATTGGCGTTTTTATTTTTGGTAGAAAACATATTTGTCATTAAAATTTTGATATTATAAATTATTTTAAGCATAGATCAGATTTTAGGAGCTGATTTAAAACATGGTCTTGGCCTGAAGCTCGATCTACTTAAAACCTTTTGCCAACAAAGGTACAGAGAAGTGAGGTCCTGTGTATGGCAGCAAATGCTCTTAACGCTGCTGGTGGTGTATCAGCAAATGGGTATTTTAATTTCTGTTGCATGTTTCATTTGTAAGTAATGACCATCAGGCCAGGAACTTTCATTATACAGGTGTGAGACATAGCTTTTCCACTTCAAGCTCCATGTAGGTTGGATCTTCACTAAGATGGAGAGGCCAGATTTGCCTGGGCAGCAGTGGTTTTGCCCTGTCTCCTGGTCGGAGCAGGGCTGCTGGAAGAGCCCCCGGTGCCCTCTTGTGATTTAGGCCAGCAGGTGCAGTTACCTCTCTGCAGGTCTCTGGTGTGGGGCAGGGGCTGACATGTATGGCACGATCATGTAATTTCTGTCCTGAGGATTTGCCTTCCTGTGCCTCAGTTTTCTTCTCCTTAGGACGTTCTAGTCGTTTGGGAGCTATACGTGAAAAATGCTGTAATAAGAATTAAAGTTTATGATGACAGTAACTTTTTTTTTCTAAAGATCAGTGAGGACTGATGAAAGCTCTCACCCTATGCTGCATTTTACATAGTGCATAGTGATATGTATTCTCTAATGTAGAACAGTGTTGCATGTTGTATTTGCAGTGAATGTTAGAGGAAAGGACTCTTTCATCTGTCATCTGTCTTCATTCAGTCCATCAACTGCTTCTCTGCACAAGAGGTATTTCCATTTTCCTTGGTTTAATTATACTGGTATCTGTTTGGTTAGACTTACTGTAAAAGGAGAGTGACTTAAGGTGTTTTGAAACACCAACTTCGTCCTAGGGTTAGGAAAGAATTTCTGAGGTGCAAGATGCAGGTGGAGTGGAACAACCCAAAGTCTGGTGGTCAGGATGGCCACCTCGAAGGTGAGAGAGAGATCAAAGCTCCAGCTGCCTTTGCTGAGAAATACTGGGCGAGATTTACAGATGAGCAAAAGCCTCCTTGGGAGCAAACTGGCCCAACTGCCCCCCAAAACAGATAACAGACCAGTGCTGTGCTGGGGGAGGGAGGACAAGCTGTAAACCTGAGTCTCCTGAAGCTCAAGGATCTCTCCCAAGCAGCAGCTTATAAGCTATTCTGGGGTTTGGGGTTTCTCTGAGTGGAAGTTCACTCATGAACCCAAGAATGCTGTTCCCACAGTAGTTTTTTCAGTGCTCCTACATTCTTGGGGGGAAGCTTTCTGTTTTGGATAATTGACTTTTCCAGTAGAAGATCTTGTAATCAATAAATTCCCGACCAGCTCTCCACTGACCAGCTGCTTTGCCTTTATTGACTTTCTCTGTTTTCTTAGATGTGAACATGAGTTGCTTATACAGCAGTCCAGGAGAACTCCCTTTGGATAAAATATGTCCTCTTCACTGCCTAAGCTGCCTCAAGACATAGTTGTCAGAGCTGTTCCTTGCCTTGTTCAGTGTGTCTTCTGCACTTCTCTTCCATGGGTGCAAATCACTGTAACTCAGTTGACTTCACCGATGCTGCCTAAGCTCACACCAGCAGAGGAGCTGTAATTTTAACTACTTCACTGCATAATGCAGCCCCATTTGCGATTGTGGCAGACACACTGCGTAATGTAATTTCCTGTTTTGAGAATTATCTCCCAGATTTTCATATGGTCCAAGAGACTCCTGCCTACATTGTTCTTCTGCAGAGGATATGTGCGGTATGGGGCCAAGGTGACACAATCAGGGTCTCCTCAGTGTAGTGTCTGAGTGGGGCCTCTGAATAATAACCAGATTACTATCTCCAACTTATCCTAAACATGCCTGCCTTCTTTTACAGTTTTTGTTACAAAGTATTGTTGCCAGGATGGATTTATGCTGGGCCATTTCCCACTCCAGCTGCGTCATTACAATCATTGTCATGAGAACACAAAAGCAGAGACTGAATGCCTTGTGCCTTCCGAAAAATATATTTGTCCCATTGCACTGTTGTGACCTTTGGAGTACGATGTGGCTTGATCTGCTAGTGGCTACTGAAATGAAGACTTCCTGATGCCTGATTACCAGGCATCCTCAAAGCCAGTGTGACTCCTTGTTGTCTCAAATAATCTGTC
>NW_009260350.1:2216828-2236440 GCF_000687185.1 Egretta garzetta | reverse complement strand
CCACTAGAAGGCACTGTTGTACAGTGGACAGACTGGGTGGGGACAGTCAGTAGACTCTTGAGTGACATCAGGAATGTCCCTTCCCCTTCGAGTGCCTCAGTTTCCCCATATGCCGAACGGTTAATATTTTGAGAAATGTTGACTGATGTGGTGTAGAGCAATTGGATGTTATTAAACTACCAAAGGAGTCAGTCAAACCATATTCTTGCTTTAGGAAACTGAGATCAAATCAGATGCCTTCAGGCTCCTCTGCTACAGAGCTACAGAAGGTGAAGACTGTTTCTTCATTACTCCATTGGTTTCCCATTGTTTTGTGCCCTGCTCTCATCTTCAGCCACCTATAACATTTTGCCATGGGGCTTGAAGGAAAACAACTGCTCATTCAAAGGGGCATGTGCTAATTTTATAAGCTTACATGGCTCCAGCGTGCAGCACGTGAGGTCAGTACAGAGCCCTTCCCTGTTTAGCTTCCTCAGACACAAAACCTAGAAGAGCAGCCTGCATTGCCTAACCCCTGTCATTTTGATACCAATCAGGGATGATTAGATGTGTTGCTGATCGTGTGTGGTGGATCTGATTGCAATCAGGTTTCCTCCATCAGTGTGTTGATGCTGAGACACTGGGTTGGTGCTTCTCTGGGTCTCTCCACGGCCAGGTCGTTGCCTTCCATTGGTTTTGTTTGCAAAGCTAGGTGTGGTAGAAAGTGGTTTTCTGTACTGTTCATAGAATAATCTGAAGAAACTATCTGAGAAGAGTCACAGTTCCTACTGGAGTTCTCTGCTTTGCAGGTAGAACATATGTGATTTCCTACCAATCTGTCCACCTAGATGCAGCCTGAGTGCCGTCTGTGTTAATGAAGATGCAAGGTTATGGGCCTCCTACCTCCCTGTCTCCTTGAAGGTGTTCTGAGAGTAGGGAACACCTCCCTGGTTATCACTTCCACTGTATCCAGGGTGAGCTGGAATGGGGGTATCTTCAACTATGCTTATAACCTCAGGGAGGAGAAAAAGCTGCTAAAACCTTCTAATCATTTATGTTATGTTGTTCATAACATCAGCCTAAACTGCCGGTCTCCAGCTGGCTGAGCATTGCAGCCTACCACTGATTTCTTCACGATGGATGAACAGGAGGCTCTGGTGCCTTTTCCTCTCTCCCCAGGGCTGTACACAGGGCTGGGGCGCACAGACTTAATCTTCTGGGGCTGCATACCCACACTGGCATCTGTATGCATCCCTGCACTAAAGGATCCCTTTTCTTCCTCTTGTCCAGGGCTTTGGGCCTCTTCCTGGCACTGCACTCAGCACGTTTCTCTTTCTTTTCCCTCATTGTCTTGCGTTTCTAGCCTACTTATTTCTAATTTTTTTCCAACGTAGATCTCCTAAAAAAAAAATGGTTGAAGAGACGTGGCCCAGGCCTTGCTTCTATTTGAAACCAACCTAGTGAGGAAGAAGTTCTTGCATGGGAAATGGTTTCGTATCTCGAATCCACTTAGACTCAAATAAAGAAACAAGCTTTCTGATCCTTGTCTTCTGTGCAGTCATGCAATGAACAGGGACAGTCTGGTACTTCATGCTTATCACCTCTTGTGATTCATGACTGTCAGCTGCTGCTTGTTAGTATCATATGGAGCAGAACCAATGATTTCAGCAAATGATGTGGCTACAAAATACTCCCTTCACATTGCTAGCTCCACCAATCTCATCTCTTCCTTCCAGCCCTCGGGTACATTAAATGTTTTGGCCTAATGAAGCTCTCTGATCTTAAAATCACTCCAATCTCAATGACCTCCTGTGGCAGCGGGTAATATTAAAAAGCCTTATGTGCCTGCAGAGGCTCCTTGTCTCTCTTTTGGGTTAATAGTTAAAAATTCATGGTTGTTTTTCAAAACCTAAATTGCTTTGCTCTCTGCAAATGATTCCCCTTTCAATTCAAAATCAAACCTTTGTCTAGACTCAGCAGACTCTTGGCTAATAGCTCTGGCAGGCGAAGATACCAACAGTTTATCAAGATACTCACTTTCTACCCCAAACTCACTCATCTCAATTTCACGAGGTGGTTTTTGTTTTCTTTTTTTCAGCGGCAGAAGAGTGTTTAGCTAATTGGGTTAAGGAGCCTTAGATGTTACTTGGCTCTCCGCAGAGTGTTTCTTTTTTAGCAGTGCCAATTTCCTTAACAAATGTATTTCATTGTGTGGCGCATTTGATCCTCATATCCGGAACTGTATGTGAATCCTGAACCACCCCAGAGTCTTCTTTTCAGCTGCCATGTTACTGACTGCAACGCTGCAGAAGGCTCTGTTAGAAAATGCACCTCAAAATTCAGAGGCTTACTTCCAAATAAATTGAGAATATAAATAAAGATAAAATAATGCATCTTCTTCAAGTCCATGCATGTATTTCCCCTGTATAGCTGCTAATGTGGCTAAGTGGCCGTCACCCGCAGTGGAGCTATGCAGAGGTTTGCATCAAGTTATCTCTTCGGTCTTTGACAGTTGTCTGTAGAGAGTGACCTTTCCCTTTGCTCAAGGTTCAGAGGAGCTCAGCGAGGAGCTCTGCAGTGATTCCCAAGCTCCTGCACTCAAAATTTCGGCTGCATTTGCATAAGAGCTTGGGAAATGTATATAGGTGCTAAGCTGGGAGTTTTGAAAGCCTGACTATGTATGTCAGCGTCACTAGGCCTAGGCAGAAAATGTTTATCATGTGTAAGAATTTGACTAAATTTATTTTATTAAAAGAACAGCTTTTCTTTGAGATTTTGTATCTGCGTTTAGGGACTGTGACTCTGATGGTAAAGCAAACCATTTGTTACCTAAAGGTGGCCTTAAAGGGCAAGCTCAGTTCCCAGGGAGCAGTCAGTTTTAAAGTCTTCTATTTTTGCATCTCCTCAACAGATTTACTGTGAACTAGTCAAAAGTTCAGAGTCCAATTTGCCTCACTGCTAAAATCCTGTTACAAGTAGTGCCAGAGAGACTTGGAGTATTGCATACACTTGAAATCTCTTTTTTTACTGCCAGAATGGTATAAAGGAGCCTTAGTGTAAATGTGAACCAAACCTTCAGACTTTGTTGTAGTAAAAGGTTGTATAAAGGTAGTGATTACACAGTGTGGTGTTCTCACATTATGAAATCTCCACTATAATTGAAAATGGCTATGCAGACTTAATCCTGACACAGCTGCTAGTACTACTGTAATAGTAAATGAAATAATACTTTGCATGTATAAATATTTATTTGCATACTTAAGCATCCTAAAACTGATTTCTCAGCCCACCCAAGATGAAAATAAATACTGTTTTGTAAATGGGGAAACTGAGGGAGAGGGGGGAAAAAATCAATCACTCTGGAGTACAAAATGTTTTGGAGATGAGACAGAGCTGAGACTAGAGTTTCAGACTGTTGTGTGTCATTATGGCAATCCTTTATTACAGGAAACTGTAGAAACAAGCGTTGTTGCTTTCATATGGAGGATGCGTGCTGCTGGGAAAAAGTGGACTAGCTTTGGGTGGAACAACTACTTTCTATGATTTTATTTCAGGATTAAAGCGGGCAACTTTCTCATGATTACTGATAATCAATTATGGCTAGAAATAACCACGTTAAAATATGCAATCATAAGTCAAATGGAAACAGACATGGCATGTGGGATTTTCTAGTGGTTTGTGATTGGAATGAAATCAAATGTTAAATAAGCTTCACAAGTATTCAGTTGTGGTGAACGTTCATTTTATTTTGTTTTAAAGGCAGAAGAGTGGGAAAACAGCACGCATACTGTACTGCAAAGTGACCGCTTCCAGTGTGGGCACACAGTCTAGGCACCAAACTGTGCACTACTACCAGTAGAACAGACATGCAGGAACTTTCCAGCTGTAGCCGTAGCCAGCAGCTAGCTTAGACCCGCAAGCATTCAGAGGGCCATTTTGGCATTTCAGCTTTGCAGCATTGAAAACCACAAGCCTTTGAAAACATGAATCAGGCCTTCCGAAATGGAGACCGGCTTAAAAATGATGAGATTAAAAAAAATATCTAAAAACACATTTTCTGTTCTTACATTTGCCTTCTGATTTTTCCTCCTCCTGGGTCTTATGTCTTCAATCTGTCCCCTGAAACCATGACGATTAGAAACCCTTTTATTTTTTTCTTGATGAAATTTGACAGTCTTGTGTAATCACATGACTCCAGGCACCAATATTGTGAGGAAGAGAAGTTTGAAACAGAATTCTGAGAGCTGTCTCCATCAATGCTGAGGGGCAACTTTTGAATCAAGGTGTGGGGATTTGAAGTTTTGATTTTTTGCTGGTTTATAATGTAAGCGAGCTAAACATGTAAATGGTCACTAAAATGAAACTACGATGAGTAGGACTTGTCACTGGGAATGAAATAAGTCTTCAAAATGCTTTCTGCCCATATATATATGTATGTGTGTATATATATATGAGTGAGTTGTGAGTTAAACAAGGAAGATATGTTCCTGTGCTGCCTGTTTAGGTGTCTGCTGGGTGGGACAAGTTTACACTTTGTCTCAGAGTCGTGGCCAGTAAGGTCCTACAATACAAGAAGAAGTCCTGTCTCCAGTTGTAGGGCATGCAAACCGCAGGAGGCAAGAACCACCAACACCGAATTTGGGGTATAAAGTTGTGTAATTCAGCTTTCCAGAGTGTGCTGCTTTTACTCTCCAGACCCAAATATTGCCTTCTCTGACTCTTCCCAGATGGGGAGAAGGTAAGCCTGGAGCAGGAAGAGCCATGGCTGCAGGAAAATGTCATGCTTTCAGACCTCTCATGTTCAAACCTTCAGGGCAAATCAATACAAGTTAATGGGGTTGAGGTTCCCCAGTCTTCACTGCATACTTGAGGGAGGATTTCGGTTGGCAGCCCATACCAAAGATAAAGTTGCAGGAAACAAGCAGCATACTTCTGATGCCTCTAGCACCTTCTTTCACCGTGTGTATAGCTTCCAATGATATTAGAGCTTTCACAGCTTGACAGAGCCAGGACTAGGAGGAAACTCATGGTGGTGCACTTGATGAGATTGCTCATGATGTGAACTGAAGCAGTACTCAGTGCAACTAGAGCAGATGGCAAAGATTAATTTGTACCACCTTTGTTTCACTCTGCTCAGGCATTTACTAATCACTGTAAATGCAGAAATGCTTCTTTTCAGGCTGCAAGAGGTATACATGATCTGGAGGTGAGCATGGATTCAGTACTACCCAAGTGTTACCTTTTCAGGAAGACTCCAACAGACTGTCTAAATTCATTTAACAACTGTTGTGTAGCACAGAGGAAAGTAGTAAGGATTGTACTGGGCCTCGGGGGTCAGACCCGATATAGCCCTAGAGGCTTGTCTTGACTGCAGATTAGCTCGTACCTTGTATATTGACCCCAGCATGAGGTCCACTCACACCAAAGAACTCTCCACTCAAATGTAGCAGTCCTGTTAATTGAAAGAGTTTGATGCAAGAGGAGATGCTGGTGTTCTGTTAGTACACCTTGCCAGCCGCTAACACGCCTACTTTAATCTGGACTCAAGGTGACCCCATTTGAGCCCTTTCACAGCTCCTCTTTGGTTGTGGTAGAAAATTCTCCTACAGGTGACTGGGAAAGAATCATTGGAGCAGCTCAGCAGTGCAATGAGTTACGGTATTTATCATGTCAGCATTCAGATTCAGTAGCTGGAACATTATTAGGTGATGTAACTGCTTATCCGTATGGATCAGGAGTAGTAATTTGAGGGTAGGAAAATTAACCGCATGATGCAGCTGAGATATTCCTTTCAAAATCTTCATTGAACTAAGGAGCGATGCCCAGTGAAAACTTCACAACCCTTTTAAAGGGCATATTCCTGTTCTGTGGAGGATCAGTAGACTCAATGCTGTTGGCATTGGGTGAGGAAGAACCTCAAGATACAAAAGATTTGTAAGATGTGGTATTGGTCTAAGGGAATCACCCACATCTAATTCTGAGTTGGAGTTGAACTCCTCAAGTAACTCCACATGAAAAATTTTGATCTGAAAAGCGTGGAGTAGGGGAGGTGGGAGTCCCAGGGTGGAGATGCTGCTAACACCCAGCAATAACCGGTTACCCTGCTTGGCAACCCCCTTGCTGGTCTAGGTAAATGGAAATGACTTCATTATTTGTTTGTCCCTTGTCCTAGTGCCTTTTATTTTTAAGCCTGCATAACGCAAACTACAGTCCCTAGGGAGCTTAACGAGGGTCTAAGTGGCACCAACAGTCCCTGTTAACAATGGGCTTTTGTTGTTCACACTTTCCCTATCAGAGTGTCCCGGAGGAACGTCCTTGCTTAGGAGACTATATTGTGATGTTATGACCTCAGAGAGGGGTGGGAGAGGAAGGGAGGGTTCAGGTGTATCTTTAACTTACTTGAATAACTTTCTTCTAGTTGTGTTTTCTTCCCACCAGGATCTTTAATAACTCCTCTGAGGGGGCTGCCTCTGTGCTATAAATACAGCCGCATTATCACTTGGCTGTATTGTGTGCAAGCGCTGATTTTCTGTGCTGGGTTGAACTTGTTGACTTTCGCAGTCGGTGTCAGGAAATGTTGGGTGGGAAAGGATTAAAGAGGCTATTGATGTGACTCGGAATCTCAGGCCAGGAAGACTGGTTGTATCATCTTAGATCTAGAGACTGTGGTGTTGATATCCAGTGTTGGCTTTTTTTATAGTCACTTTAGTCAGATCCCTGTTTCTCCCTCCCACCTCCCCCATCGCAAGCACACTGACTCCAGCACTCTAGGCCGTAGTCTCCAAGGAGGAAGTAGACCCTGTAGGCGAATTTCCTGGTATTATGCCATTTTAACAGCCTCTCTCTTGATTTAGGTGTTGCAGGCTGGCTAAGAATATTCCTTGACACTTGAAAGGGACCTTTATTGTTTTCTTAATTTGTGAAGAATTGCCTTTTTTTTTTTTTCTCTCCAAACTTTTCTTTGTAGGGTCAGACTGGAGCCATGTTATTGTTGTTAAATTTAGATCTGAGACTATATTAAGTCCTCTGGCTGTCTGCCCTAGCGCTTTCACTTCTTAAAACAGGAAGGCAGGCCTTGGCCTACTTGTGCTCATGTACTTAGAACGGGTGAGAAGATGACTTGTTACACTGCTGAGAAATAAACATGAAACTGCACAACTGCACAGTGTATGTACAACTGTTCTGCTGGAGCCAAGAGAGAATTTCAAAGGTACAAGCTCGTAAGCCTCATAGTTCTTCAACAGGAATTAGGGACATAAGTGCCTTTTTGGAAGCTCTGTCCCCGAAATAATTCTGTCACATGAAAAAGTCTTGTGTTTTGTGCAGTGCAGAGGGAGAGCTGATTCAGCAGTGTAGACTGATCATAGCAAGCTTTGAAAGGCAGTAGGTATGTAACAGAGCAAGCATCGTAAAGATCTGAGTGATTGATGAAGTATAGCATGTTAACCAGGGATATCGGCTCCTTCCCAAGGTGCTGCATGCATTTGGTGCAAGCGTTCTCTTTCAAAGCATTGTGGAGGGTCTCATTAAAAAGGTGGCCACCATGACAAATAGGTAAAATAATTCCAAACTGACCTTTTTTAAAAAATCTCTGAAGTGCAGAAAAGTCAACATTTGAGGAAGGTAGGAATTGCCTTGTGCAGTCAAAAACCCTGAAGTCTCTGGCTTTGATAGTGACTTAATGTGTGGCTTGGAAAAATTATTCCGGCTTTGTCTCTGCTCATCTGATTGTGATGTTTGACACCCAGATCTGAACATCAGTATTAGTTTACCCCTTTATCTGAACATTCAGATAGAAATACCATGCTTGTGGTGCTGGATCTGTGTTTTTCCTTGTGTGTCAGGAAGAATATCCCATAATTCTGTTTGACAAATCGCATTAGCATTCTTTTCCTGGTCAATGTGGAGCAGCTGTGGGAAGGCATCAGAGGACTATCAGCACCTGGATGATCTTTTCTTCATTCTCAAACCAAAGTAGATGCATTCCATGATGAGTGAAAATGTTGTTGAGTTTCTATTCACTTGCTATCAGGTAAGATAGTCCAGACTGAAGGTACTTCCAAACCAGAGGATGAGTTATATAAATAATAAAATGTGGGTTATGTGCAGCTGATACCTCTTTGTCCTGAGAAGAGCGTGAACTTTGGGGGTCTGTGCTCCCACTTGCATTATGTTCCTTCTGTGGGGATGCAGAGGAAACTGGTTCAGCTTCGCTTCCTCAGGACCCTGTTCCCAGGTAACATTATAATTTGCTGTGCATCCTGTTAATGAACTCCGCAGCTAACTGCCTCTCCCACTTAATAGGCTCCTTAATAGGAGCTTTTGTCTTGGAGCTACCTTTCTTTATGTGGCTGAGTGGGTGGGGGATGAAAGGCAGGGAAACATTTGGCTGAAGCAGAGAGAAGATGTTGAACTGACTTGGCTGCAGCAAAAACTGAAGTGGCTTTCCTCTGATTCTCTCCTCACAGTATTTTAGGCCAGTTTAACTACAGATGTCTGTGCAGATGGTGCAAATAATCATCAAATTAAGCAAGAGGTCTGGATGAAGTCCTACTAGTGATACTTGAATTATACTTGAGTCCAGGGTACTCCTTAGATCTGGCATTTTTTTTTTTCCTTGTGGGCAGCCTTGACTCAGAATTCAGGATATTTACAGGGTTCAGCATCCACCCAGTTTGCTGACAGACGGTATTGGAAGGTCCTTCTAGGAAGGGACCCCAGGCCATCTTCTTACTGTTTACCTGTGGGCGGAAGGAATAGATTAAGGCTGGCAGTTTGAGCACTGTGTTTGGTGTTGAAGAAGCTATTTTTCCTTCTGGTTACTGGATGTCCTTTCACGCACCTGATGATCGTAGCTCTTGTTTTCTCTGAATTCAGTTTTGTTTCTAGCTTCTGCTTCATGGAATCACCAGATGCCTTAGTGAGGAGTTGCTCAGCTCAAGGTGACGTGTTTGGAAGACATAGAAACAGAGGTAGTGTGGATTGAGGTTTTCTGTTGGTGGGGAGATTAGTGGAGGGTTTGTAGCTCATCTCTCCTTTTTAGGAAGAAAGTTTGCAACATATCTGCTTCTGATGAGAGGTAGAATAGGAGACTGAAGGGCAAAGGAGGAACATTAGATAACATAAGGAAAGATTGATTGTGTAGTAGAAGCATTGATAGATATTAAGATTCCATTTCAAGTCTCGTGATACTTGGTGTCACCTTGTTTGTCGCTTGTTTTTAACCAGCCTCCCAACTCCTCCATTGATTTGGTTATGCAACAACGTTGGTGTCTAAAATGTAACCTCCTACGTTATTTTTGTGGCTTCTCAGATTCCCAGGATTCCTGCAGAAGGCAGTGAGGGGGGGATGCTCAACACTTCAGGAATAATGACTAACTCAGATTACAAAGTCTGGCTTTGTAATGTCTAGCATCCGGGTTTGAAAACTTTGCCTCTCAGCATTTAGTGTGAAAACAGATTAAAATATCGGTCTGTGTTTGTAAAGAACAACTTGAAAACATAGTCCCTGAAACAAAAAATGGTGGGAAAGGGAGAAAGCATGAATACATTAATAACTTTAAATTTCCCTCTTTTATTTTGACCTCTCTCTGAGTTTTTGAGCACACTTGACTCTTGCCTTTTATGAGGGACAGCACAGCCAGAGTTAAAGGCAATATTGCAGCACCTGCAGTTTCTTCTTTTATGGAACTGTGGCTGAATGTGAACAAATTGCTTGGGTGGGCTGGAGGTCTGTGCTCCCCTCTAGTTTTGACCCTTTCCCTTTGCCATTTCTGTACCTAATGCTTTCTATCAGCAGACAGCTAGGAGCCAGCAGCCCATTGAAAAGGGAGCTAGACTGAGGACAGGCTGCTGAGAGGAGTTTAAAAACTGTTCCTTCGAGGACTCTATAGATTTTTATTTTTTTTTCCCTGTGTAAAAGCATTCTTGCTCTGATATATATGATGGGGATGGGGGGGCCACAAACTGCGATAAAAATACCTCTGTGCTTCACCAAGGCTCTTTCTACCTTTTCATAATTCAGCAGTCTGTCAATCACAGCCAAACAAGAGGCTGACGAAGGTGTGTGAGGGTGTATATGGGGAGGGCTAGGGGCAGGCAGAGAAGGCGAAATACCACTGTCCTCCAGATTGCCGGTAGTCCTAATTCTCAGGATGTCACTGTAAATGGGCAGGCAGGAGCAAGTGACCCCCTTTTGTGGAAATACAAATACATTATTGAATTTGTGTCAGGAGCAGGCTGGTCCTGGAAGGGTTCGGGTTCTGTCTAGAGGACAGCTCTGTGGGTACCAATTCACATGCATGGGCTGTGCGCTCTATGTTCATTAACACACTTGTGCATGATGCAGAGCTGAGTAGTTTGGTTTGTTACCAGAAAAGTGGTCAGCATGAACTCCTACAGTAAATGGGAAAAACTTGCTCAGATAAGGATTGTCTTTTTACTGCCTGCCTTTGAAGCTGGCTGTGTAAAACTGAACTGCTCCCAAGACCCACCTTTTTAATAGTGTTTCAGCCCTTCCACTTTTATGTCTAATGAAAGTTAGAAGAAATTCACAAGGTTGGGCAATCATTTCAGAACACCCTGAATATTCAGTTCAAGAAAAGGTACAGTGAGAGCAATGCAAGGCTTAGTAAGAAGGTGACAAGGTCTGGAAGATTGCTGGAATTTTTCAGTAATAATGAAACTTTGAAGAACAGAATAGTTGAGGGCTTGGGTTGAAATGCCATTCCTTCTCTTCTAGGAAGGCTTATAGCAGGGGAGAAAGTGGAAAGATGGTATTAAAATTATCTCCTCCTCTTCTCCAACCCTTGTAATGTTGCTGAATCTGTTAGGTTTTGGTCTTTTTTTTTTTACTTTTCAAACCAATGCTGCATTCCTTAGTTTCAAGCAATTCTTCACCCAAAAGGAAAACTTCAGTGCCAGAGCTGAGAGTCTTTAACATTGGGCCCAGTCCCGCCTGCCCTTATCTTCTGGGTCCTGCAGCAGGGCCAACGATAAGCCTCAGAATTCTTTCGTTTGCACAGTCTCCCTGACAAACACTTAGATGAGTAACAAAAAAAACCTGAAAGAGTATAAAAAGCTCAGGCTTTCTGGTCCTCTGAATCTCCAGATAGATTTAGGATTGTTTTACCTGAACTAACTTTGGAATTAGTTTTACTGGGGATGGCTGGGGGGGGAGGTGACTAGGTGGTAAGGCTCTTTCTTTTTGTACACAGGATCTAAAGTTCCCCAGATCCATTTTCTAAGAATTTCACTCCTTTATCTTGAGTTTCTTCTGGCCCTTAATTCCCTTACTGCCTAACTGGCTGCTGTCTTCTGTCTCAGCATCGTGGGGTGCTCTGGAATGACATGCAGCCTGCGTTACTGTCATTATCTTGGCCCGAAGCCTGCAAGTTTGCAAGGCAGAACAGTCAGCTATTTAGTGCCTTCCTTCCAGAGACAGAAGATGCGGCATCTTATGATCAGGTTTTTTTGCTGCCTCCTGCATACTTTTCACTTAGTGCCTTTCTGTTTACCCTCTGGCCCTGTTTCTGTATTGCCTGACCTGATAGCAAACTCATCGAAGTAGTGGTTGTCTCTCCCTTTGTATACAGCTCTGAGAACAGTTACCTCATCCTCAGTACAATTCTTTGCCTCTCAGTCCCTGTGCTATTTACCAGTCAGTGTGTTTTACCCATCTGACCGGGTAGTGGCATGTTGTTGCAGTTTGCTGAGCAAGGTGTTGCAATTTCATGGCAATCTTAACATTTTATTTGTATGTGATCGTGCTGGTTTCCAAACAGACTATAAATCAATTGCTTTTAGAGCCTAGCCTGTGGATGTTGCTTGAACAAACAGCCTCTGACTCCGACTGTTAGAGCACACCTGTCTCTTCAAACACAGAGGTTTGCTTTCTGTGGAACCTAAGTCTCTTATCCGCGTCCCTTCCCCGGAAGAGGCAGGTGTCTCCTGGCTGCGAAGCCTTTACACACCCTTGTCCGTCACTCTGCAGGCACCGTCCTCCGGTTATCAGTCCGCTGGGTGGACTGGCTCATTAAGTAGGGGGTGTGCTTGGGAGCAGAGGAAGGAAGGTAGAGCCAGAGATACTGAGACACAGTTGAAAAGCCCAGATCAGTGGACAAGATGTCTGAGGCCTATGATGCTTATCTGCTGGAATGGGTGGAGGAGGAAAGGGCATCCCTTATCTCTTTTCTAGTTCCCAGCCCACTCTGGCTGCTTAAGGAGGCTCGCTGGAGTCTTCCCACATTCCTGTAAATTCGGGTTCCTGCTAGACAGGAAACGGCTGCTGCTCCAACGTCTATTACATCTCAGCTGGTAGTGTCATTTGCAGTCGGATTCCCAGAATCCCCCAGGGTTTGGGGTGGAGTGGGTAGGAGTGGGGGGAGCAGAGGGGTGGAGGGGACGGCGACGCTTGTTCAGTGACCCCCGTGCAAAAATATCTCCCTGGGAAAAGAACAAAACATCTAAACTTGCCTGATTTCTTGAGCAGTTGGTGAGCCTGGCCTCTGGTTTTAGGCACTTTAGGAAATAAAACTGACCCTTTGGAAAGATTAGGAAAGTTGCAATATGTATAAGCCTGTATCTAATGGACCCCCTTAAAAAACAAAACCAAAAAACTGGCCTGCAACCATATCAACAGTAGCTTGTTAGCCAAGCAGATAGCACAAAACTTATTAGGGTTGTCCCTGGTTAGCAGGACTTTGCTGGGAGACTTGATCAAGAAAAAGCCACAGGAACTGGTTTAGTGTGGGCAGATTCAGGGGGATGTCACCTTCCCCTCCAAATTAACACTTGTTGATGAAGGCTGGTGCTGCCAGCCAGCATGAGAGGGAAGCGGTCACCCCACTGCATAGCCCCACATCCCATTCTCTGGAGCAGAACCAGGGTGGTGTCCCAGGGTAGTGATCAGGGGGGCAGTGCACCAGACAGCCCCAGATCTTCCAGAGCGCGTGATTTCTGTGGTCCTCGTTAGCACTGGTTACTAAAGCAGCTGTGGCTTGTGTTGCAAAGGTCAAGATGCTTTTTGACCAGCCTGAGAAAATTCTCTTTCCTAAGTTCTGGTTGCCATTTCTGTTTGATCTGTATACAAAGGCAGTCTCAGTCCCTGCAGGGAACTAATGTGTATTTGTGATGATGATGTGCATTATTAAACAGCGGCCACTGCTATTTCTGCCCCAAATTCTCTGCTGTGCTTTAGCAGAGTGTAAAAATTCTCTCTTCCGCTTTCATTAAATAGTGTAAAAAGGTAATTGCTATTCAGCACTGTAGGATGGGGCTGACCATTCCAGTATTATTTTATGTCTCAAAGGAACCTGCTAATACAGCATTTCTAGGCAAGATTTCTACTTGTGCAGATGCTTTTGTGCATTCATTTGATTACAAGTGCAGTAAGGTACTGAAGGCTACAGAATTAATGAAAACAGAGATACAGGTGCCACGTAAAGTGAGGTATCCCACGAGCTGCAAACATGGCTTGTAGTCTTTTAGGTCTGAAGTTCAGGCATGTTGGAAACTGAAACTCCTGATAGTGAATGTGGTGGTAGTGTTCTGAGAATGTTTCTAAATTAAGATGCATGTTTCATGATTTGTTTAGGTCAGTAGGGTGTTTGCTGCTGAAGGTAATATCAATGGCGTGCAAAGATGATAATTGTTCAGTGTTTTGATTTAGGCAGCCTCTTGAAAAATGTTGATACTTATCGCATTTGCCTAGTTAACAGGATAAAAGTAGATTTCTTTTTTTCTTCACCCCCCAGAGTTCTTGAACCTCTTCTTCCCAACCATGCTCCACTTAAAACACTGTTCTTTGAAGTGTAGTACGTATTATTTCTGAACAGCTGTTACGGGTGCTCAGAGTAGGTTTCATTTTTCACCTGTGAAATATTCATCACTTGCACTGTGATTATTAGAAAAGAAGAATCTTCAAAGGGTCTAGAAGACTCCCAGGAGCTGAGATCCTTCGAACTCTGTGTCATAGTCTCATGTCTTTGCATCAGTATAATTTTATTGAAGTCAGTAGGTTACTAATTCTTTATTTTGCTGACAATAAGAAGAGTACCAATTATGTGCTAATATGAACCTATTGCATGTACTGAACTGGGTTGGAAACCTCGTTATCTTTCTCTGGTGTTACTCACTGTATTGTTCACTGCCACTCAGCCATTCTCCATGTCTTTTGGTTTGTGTGTGTTCAGTCTGAGTTGGCAGTCAGGAAGTGGTAACGTGTTTTGAGAACATTATCACATATTTTAAATTTAGTTTCTCTTGAATCGGTTCTGGAGGTCTTGATAGATGAAGACCCTTCCACAACTTGTACAACACTGGCTTCTGCCTGTTGCAACCCAAACCTGGTCTAGGTTGACCTAATGTCACCCCAGTATTAGTGCACACATTTCCCATCTTTACAGCTACAAGCCCACTGCGGTATTTAAGCTTGGGTGAACAAGGGTAACAAGCTGTCCAGCATGATGTAGTACTTGGACAGGGTATCTCTCTCAGCTGGTAACCTTCAACAAATCTTAAGCTTTTTCCGTTTGCGTCCTCTGCACCTCACTGTGGGCTTGTGTAACACCCAGTACAGTAAGTTTTGACATCAGCTGAAGGTTCAAGGTGTTAGTGATATATAAGTCAATACTGACAGTAACTTCCTCAAAATTGAATCTTTTACAGAAAAAGGGTGTTGCCTGTAGTCTATGAGTTACTGTGCTGCTGACTGTGCTGTGAAGAGACTTCTGTTAACTGCTAGGAAATACATCTTCTTCCCTGTCCCTAGAAATGCTGCCTTTAGGATTCTGCTGCTTAGAAAAAAAAAAACAAACCAACCTGAGAGTCTGCAAGCAGAGAGAATCCCAGCAAATTTTCCTAAACGGAGCTTTGCTCAGTTGACTGGAGGGTTGCAGTGTCTCAGTGCTGTCACTTGCAACAAGTTGTGATCAGTGGCCTGCAAATGGAGAACAGCCAGCAGCTGTAATATCAAGTGTCATCTGTCTCCCACTGCAGAGGATGCAGCGTAAATCCATGTTTAAAGACACAACTGTGTGGATTTAAAACTATATTCTTCCAGCAGGTGTACTGTATTCTTCTGTTGGGCTCTCCAATAACACAGGAGAGCTTTAGCGAGCAGGCCAAATGGAATGAATTGGTTCGGTAAGCACAAAAATGCATTCTTTGAACAGATCCACTTTCCTTTTAATGTTTCATTGCATTTTATTCCTCAGTCAGATTCCTTTACCAGGTCCTGAGCACAGAGTTCCAAGGTCTATCTCTGCAGGTGTGGTGCAATGCCATATGCTATGGACTTTTTTTTTTTTCTTGTGAGTTTTAATCCTTTAGGATGGGCTATTTCAAATTTGTTTCTCTATCTATTTTAATGCATTGCTGGTATTTTTTGCCCCAGTCATTGGAATTAATTCCACATTCTGATATGAATTTCAGCTGAGTTTTGCTAGACATTTTACCATGAGGTTTCATATACTTGCAAATGTGTTGCAGACTTCCGTGGTCATTGCTTACTTCTCAGCCTGCTTGAAACTCCCGTGAATGGAATCAGAGGTTATTTTCTTATCTGCCTAGCTCTCATGAGTAAAAATTCAGAGTGTCCTGGGTCTTATGTTCAGTTAATCATTTGTAATGGCTATATCTGCATGCAGGGGACACTTATGGTCTAGACTTCTTTTTCTTTTTTCTTTTTTCTTTTTTTTTAAGCACTAAAATCCCTCATTAAATGTGGTTAAACTTGTAAACTGGCCTTTCTTATTCACAAATGGAGAATCCTGTTGGAAAGTATTTGGGTAACGATGGTGCTAGCAGGTCTTACAGGCCGAACATCAGTAATGTGGAGAAGGTCAAATACATCCTGAATCTGAACCTCTTTTGGAACTCCAGCTCTGTTATGAAACAGTTTCATTTTAGTTGCCATTGAGTACTAAAAATTATAAACAAAAGATGTGGAGGGAGACATGAAATGCAAATCCTGTGAACTGAAACTTGGTGATTGAATTCCTGGTTCTGTCTGTATCAGGGAAAATCTTGAATAGGTATGTGAGGGAGATTGGCAACTACGTATTGTTCATCCTGCACGTGGATATAATTAACATTATATTGCACTTTTGCCCTCCCTCTGACCTTGGTGAGTTTCCAGTTATGGAACCGCCTGTCTATTGTCTGACATGGCCTTACATCTTCAAATACGTTCTTCCTTCCTGTGATAAGGAGAAAACTACTGAGGCCGAGTGTATGGCTCCTCCTGTGCTATTTGGCATCTTGGCCTTCGTGGAAAATCCAAACCGACATAGAATTAATTTTCCAGGCCATCTTTTTCCTACCTTAGTTCTTCGATACATTTAAATTGTTGACGTCTCTCACTTCTATCTGCTGTCACATCCACTACTGTATTCATACCTTTGTCAGAACACAATTTGGTCAGAGTCACACTTCTCTCTGTGTTGGGTAATCCTGAATTCAGGTCTTTATGAAAGTTAAAAGATTCAAAAGCTCTTCAAAAAGAGGTTGCACATAAAGAAGTCCACTCTGTGTAGCTGTCCAGTTTGTGCATGTGTTTCAGCAGGGAGAGCTCTTTTGAAGAGCATCTTTTCCACTCTCTTTTGTGCATACATGCGCTCTTTCTTTGGAGAGAAGTGGAGGGGAGAGAAGTGGAAGGAGCTGCCGAGGGAGTATGAGTGAAGAACCGAGGCCTATATTCATTTACATCTGTGTTCTAGAGGCAATATTGTTGGATATTACAGACTGCAATATCCTGCAATTGCAGTGCCTGCCATCTGACTGGTTGAAAAAAAGTTTCTATCAAAATCCCCCTCACAGGAAAATTAATTTCATTTGAAATTAACATTTTTCTAGAAGGCATCTCCTTCCTTCAAAAAGGAATCAACGTTTCTGTTGGAAAGCAACTTTTAAAGCTTTGAGTAAAACCTTCAGCCTTTCAGTTTGGGGTTTCTCACTACCCAGTTAAATATGTTGTGTGGTTTTTGCGATGTGTGTGGCATTTTTGCAACTCTCTCTACAAGAAAATGCATCTCTCCCTGGATTGTAAATTTACACTCGATTCTGCCTTTAGCACATTAGGTTTTTGGAAATACCTTATGTCTGTATTCATGCTCCTGACAGCTATTTCTCCTGTGACGTATATCACTGGTACTGCACCATACTGTGCATCACCAACCTTCCTGCGGTTGTGAAGCAACAGTCAGCTGAGGATGGCTTGGCACAGAAGGCAGCATTCAATAGGTAGTTTCATGAGCGCTTGAATTAATGGCTTGGCTGCATAGATTCTCTGATAAGGGTGAGTTGTGCTGTAGTCCTTCCAAGTGAGGCAATAATATGATCTCCCTTTTCTTCCCTTGCTGCTTGTTTGCATGAAATCTAGAGGAACTGAGTGTTTTGGGGGTCCTGTACTACTCTGTTCAAATAGGCATTGAATTGGCACAATGGTTTGGGAATTGTTGTTAGAGAGGGGAACAGAGTCACGTGCCTGAGATGAAAGTAATTAACACTGTATTTTAGATTGAACCGAATGAATGGATTGCCTAAACACCCCTGGAGGCTTTTTCATTTGAGAGACCCAACATTTCGTTCTAATCGACAAATTTTCAATGATGGACTCCAAACCAGAAGCAAAGCATTCAAAATAGTGAAAATGCAGGACTCTCTGGAGGTCATTCATGTATCAGAGGGTCTGGATATCACTCATCTGGAAAGAATACAAAATTTGCCATATGTTTCTTTTGTAAAATGTTTGTAATGATATATCGCAGATATTTAAATATTGGAAAATTGGCCGATTTCCACGGTATTTTAAATATATTATGTTGTACCATGCAAGCTAAATTGTAAGAAAGCCAGCCAATTTTCTAAATTATTTTTAAAATCCTCAGTGCATTATGATACACACATACCATAGTATGTCTAATAAATATATATTTATGCAATATGGTTATGGGGAATAGATGCCTCTAAATGTGTGCATGTATTATATATGTATATATAAATGGAATATATATTTTTTTTCCTTTCCAGTTCCTTTATTTATTCACTTAACACAGATGAGCCTCCAAACGCATGCCAGAAACACAAGGTTGTTTAGCCCTTAATGATGTTGCTAATAATCCAAGTAAAAAAACCCCCGAATTTTAAAATCAAAAGTCATTGCTGATGTGGTCTCAAAGCAGCAGAGCTCTACTTGTGCATGCACTGGGGCATGGGGATGGCTTGTCACTTGCCAACTTTAATATGATTTTTGGAGCTGTAGTAAGTAGAATATCTTGTCTGCTCATCTGGCCCAGTCCTCAGGCTTTTGGAGACCCTTCTGTGAAAAAAGCATTTTTCTGTTGTTTCTCCAAGTTATGTTTTCCTTTTGTGCCTCTGCCGCCCTGCCAGCCCTCCAGTTACATGTGCTGTAAGGATACTCAGATGAATTTCTGAACAGCTCTAATAAAAGATGGTGTTGGGATAAAGGGAGAGACTTTGCACCTGCTTACTGTTTCTCTGAAACATAAACTGGTCTAACTCAGGAGGAGAAGTTGACAGGCTGATCTGATCCTGCTACCATACTGGCTTTTGTTAACTAAATTGGTTTTAATTTAAGCTGTTATAAGGGAGAACAGAGTTAGCCTTTAACTTGGTGGATATAGATTTTTCATGCTGGTGGCTTATGTAGCACCCCATTGTATTTATTGTGCAAACACTTTAAAGTTTTTGAGTTTTATTGAACCACTGTGGGGGAAAACATGGATTCAGTGTAAACCTAAAAGAAGCGGTCGGATAAATTTCCAGGTTGTAGTATCTACTCTTGCTCCACCTTGGCCTTCTGTGTGAGCAGATGTGTATTAGAAGGATGGGAGTGAAGATGGGAGACTTGGGAGGTATTCTGCACTCATTAAAAAGAGGTGGTGAGCGTGAGTGTCAGCGTGGACACACGGGTGTGTGTGTGAGAGTGAATGGCCGTTATGGACCTCTTGTAACTCTGATGTGTAAAGGGTCTTCTGTTAAACTTCAAGGGGAGTTCCAGACATTGATCAAGGACAGTATGTGTCCTTAAATTCCCCTTCTGACCTGTGCCTCTTGACTCATTAATCCACAGTAATTTAGATTTATGTCTTGGGCCTTCAAGAATGATTTTCTGCCCCTGTTCTTAGGGCATCTCTTGCAGTCTGCCATGTGAAATGTCTCTGTTTGGTTTCATTTGGTGGAACCTTACTTTTCCTGCTTTCTTCCCACCCCGCCCTCTCTCCCTGGTAAAAGTAACCTGCCCCAGCAGCACAGGCTGCAGCACGTTTTTACACGTCTACAGATTTCTTCCTCTCTGGAAGAAGCCAGCAAGCTTCAGTTCTGTGGCATTGCTCTGGTAGCGTGTTGGCAGGCACATGAAGCAGATTCTTCAGTCACCCTTAACACCAACAATGAGATTTATTATCTCCGTTGCTCTTAGGCAAATTAGCCTAGGGAATTAATTTATGGTGTTTTGAAATGCTGTTGTCTTATCGAGTGATTGCTTGCTTACACCCAAACTCCCTCTTACCTTTGGTCACAGGGATTGCGTGTTTAATGTGTGCTTTAACAGGGGCAATTAAAAAGTCACAAGCGAAACACAGTCACACTCTGGGCCGTTTATGGCATTTGA
>NW_009260350.1:2205976-2216679 GCF_000687185.1 Egretta garzetta | reverse complement strand
GGAATGACCCCCTCCAGCTCACCTTCTCTCTCAACATTGTATCTGGGAAGAGAGATAAATTCACAGTTAATAAAGATAAGACTGGAAAACTCCCTTTGTGAACTTGTGAATAGCTCACGAGTTGCAGTTCAGTTTCCAACAGCAGGATGCAGCAGTATCTCATAATTCCGTGGACCAAAAGGAACCACTGTTGAGGGAACAGGAATTGGGGATTCTGAATACCTGGGTTTGACTGTACTGGACAGAAAGATTTAAAGGGTTAAAATCCTCTGCATTAGCATATATTGATAAAGTCCTTTCATTTCCCATGATAAACGCTGCAACCTTTTTGTGATTCTTCAGCATTTCTATATGTAATGGTGCTCTTGGCAGGGAAGACTACTGTGGGCACATTGCTTATCCAAGCATCCAAGATGGTGTTCAAGATGGAGTGGTGACTCTTGCCCTTCTGTCTTCTGCATTATTCATATTTATATTATCATTAATTAATGATTTATGGAACCCATTTTGCAAACCACAAACCCATTTACAGCAATATGAAGCAGTGTGTATGTCAAACATGCACATGCATACCTACACACACGGGTGCTTACCCTGTGCAGAAAGGCAGCCACATTTGAGATGGAAACTGGCATTAGTTACAAAAATGTACAAAACCTATTTAGTCAGAAAGCAGAGTCCTGTATCCCGAGGAGTCAGAGAAGGATCACGAATAAGTAGAATGTAATAATTCTGAACTGTATTTAAACATCAGCTTTCCCTTGCAGAAGCACTACAGTGCCTGTTACAGAGTTTGACTCAGACTCTCTGCTGAACAAAATGGCATAACATCAAGTGGATATTCCCCCTGCAGGCAGTTTCATCTCCAGTATCTGGCCAGGATGTTGAGAATGTTATTTCATCATGGTAATGGAGATATATCTGCAAGATACAGTGCTTTTCTAATATGAAATTAGACACCCACAGTTAAACAGCTATCTTGGGGTTTTGTATCAAACCACACATCTAGAGGTCCCCAATGGGCTTGTTTTCTCATGGTTTCTGCACCGTATGCAATACCTTCCTCTCACAGTGCTTCTCTTCTTTCATCATCCTAGCTCACGCTTAGAGTTCTTTTTCTTGGAAAGGTGCTTCAGGAGCTCTTCTTGAACTTCCTTTTTCTCTTAATCATAACGTGTAGCTGATTGGATATGTTTAATATGCCAGTCTATCTTTTTAAGGTTTTTATGTGTTACCTATCACTGTTACATGATAGCATTAAAGTAAAAATCCAGCTGATGCTAGAAAACCTGGTGCGAGAGACTCCGAAGGGGTGATTACGGTCACTTGTACTTCCTACAAACAGGTTGTATCCCTGTCATTTTAGAGTGGACAAAATGTACTGGCCAGTCTTTTCACTGCAAACATAAACAGTAGCTCTGAGGTCTTCGTGTGTCAGGGTATAAGGATAAACATCCTGGCCTGTATTTAAACCTACATCTTCCTCTCTGAATCAGATAGCGTGGTGACAATTGTGTGGGGAGTTTTTGTGTTTATTTTTATTTTGTGGCATGGAGTGCTCATACTAGGTTGGCTTATGATGGAATATCTCAATCACTGGCGTATCACATGCAGGTTACATCAGCGCAGCTGAAAGCTCTCTCTGTAGTTATGCCACACAGGTTTACCTCCATGCCCATAAAACCACATCCACCAGGGACCTCATCAATGTGAATACACTCAAGAGCAGCTAATGAGGATTTTAATTTAGCTTTAAATGCCTTTGGTGCTGGGTAGGCCTTTACAGCACCAGGCAGGGAAATCTCCGAAGCTCTGGTGGCTTTCACCATAAATGTCACTGCACATATTTATTATTTGTTTTAGCTGCATTTCTAATGACCAAAAAGTGCATTTCTCGGATTACACTGATGCTGTGTTACTTACCAGCACCTTGGTTTGTTTAAAATACAGTGCAAAATGCAGGAGTTGGCCAGGAATAATTTTCCCTTATGGGACTAAATGTGAGAGGGGCAGAGAACTGACAAACATCTTCAGGAAGATTGTGAGGGAGACCCTAGGAAGGCCCTGACTTCATTGGATGACAGGAGTTTATGGAGGTGCGGGCTGAGGTGTAGCAGATACCTGTGATCACCCATCAGCATGGATCCTTCGGAGGACTTTCCCTGGGGTTACTTGATAAAGAACATTTTGCTGTATGTAGCTGAGCCAGACTTGTAAGATTAAGTTTTGTGTTGCCAGTGTTTTATAACTGCCCAGACATTTGCAGGCAACGATTACTTATTAATGTCACTGTTATATTGAGTGTCACCTTTCTTTCTAATTCCCTCAGTCCTAAGTGCGTCATTATATACTTCAGAGCTGACTTCAACCTTTCTCGAAGCTTGTGTTTGCCAGACCCTATCAATGGGAGATTTATTGCCCTGAGGTGGTATTTTCCAGCCTTGGTCCAGAACCGGTCTCTTTTACGACAGGGTAAGGGCAGACTTTTCATAGACTCACAGTATTGGTGCTGGTTTGAGGCACCTGTCTTAGGGTGTTATGTGCTCCCGTTACAAGGTAATTCTGGTGCTGCTTCTCTTCCTTCTTTTTTTTTCTTTTCTTTTCTCTCCTCCCATGTGTCCACTTTGCACCATCTTTTCCGGCTGATCTCCTACCCTTGGAATGTCCAGAAATTCCAACTTTTCTTCACCTTTTCTCCATCTGCAGTTCTTCCTTCCACAACCTCTGCCTCTTGACCATTTTCCAGACCCCCAAGTTTCTGTAACCCATTTTGTCCTGTGTGGAAAAATGATGTCTGGTCATATGCTGGGAGCTAGTAAAAAGTAATCTCGAAGTCACCAGCAGGCTATGATTTAAGGCTACAGTATCTTATATGTGATATGTAACTTTTTTAAATCAGAGGGAGAAAAACAAGATACCCAAAGCCCTTTTATCCAGACATTGAGACGCTGGTCTGTACCATCCCGAGTCAGCACCGAGTCCAGCAGTAGTAGGGCACGATGTGTTGAGCAGTGATTCAGTATGCCTTTGTGTCTCAGGTGCCTTGTGAAGCAGAGGGGCCTGATGAATTGCTGGGATAATAGTTCTTTGCTCTATTTCCCCAGCTAGTTTGGGATTTGTAGTGCAAGCTTCTAGGAGTTTGTTTGCACAGCTGGAAATCTGCATTAGCCAACGTGATTCTTCCATTTATAAAGTTCTGCTGACTGACATGTTTGGTAGCCTTGGTGAGGTGCCTCTTAGATCTTAGACCAGTGCCTGGCCATTGCTGTCAAAACGGCACCGTCCCTTCAGTTTTGTGGCCAGCCTCAGCAGAGGCCAAGGATTAACCTATTCCTTTGAATAAGCTTTATGTGCAGACAAAATGAGGTGAAAATCCTCTGCCTGGCTTTTCTTAATGGAGCTTGCAACACCTGCCTTCCCCAGGTGACAGGACTAAGTGTCCTGTAAGCATGAGAAATATCCTTCTGTGTGTATACATTCAGATACTATTAAAAGCCCACTAATAAGAGCCTGTGCTCAGAATCGCAGCTTTCTCATCTGATTAATGCCTGGCTCCTGCACCCAAGACGTTTTACTTCTTGACAGCTGTTCTGTGACCTATATACAAAATGAGTCAGAAATTGCAATTTGATCATTACAGGACGTGTAACTGCATCACCGAATCCACTCTCACAGTTTGAGAGCCTGGAAGGAGGTGCTGTAGATCTGGAGTCAGACGAATTCCTCTCAGAGTTTTAGAAACAGGCCTGCAATGCCCGGCAGAGGTGGAGAACTAGAGACTTGGCATGGAGAGCCTTCACTTCCCAGGCGTGTATGTTCTATTTGAAGCCTGAATTGAAAGCAAGTTTTTCCAGCCCTTTAAAACTTCAAGAAATCCCTGCCTCTGTCCCACCTTCCACCATGAAATAGTTTCCTTCCTAACACCTGGTTCAGCCCAACACAGACGCCTGTGTGTTGACCTGTCCAGAGAGACACAGTGGGCTGGCAGGAGCCACCTCACAATACCTCAGCAGTTAACACCTCAACTCTTAGTGAAAGCAGCTGGTTTGCTCCATGCCTCATAAAACCGTGAACAAACTTTTACACATTTGTGCTGAGAGAAGGGATAGATACTCCTTATCCGCTTCTCTGCCACTCTGCAGCACACCCCAGCAATTACGGTCAGGTCTGTCGCTATCAGGTGAGCAATAAGGAGGAGTGTGAATGAAGATAGGTGATGGGATGGGCACTGTGGTGACAAACAAGTTATTGCAGGTTTGCTGGCGCCGTCAAGTCTCTATCGGCTCGTTTCAATGGCCATGCTGGAGCAGAGAAAGGCAGGCACCATGCTGCTACCGGGAAAGCGTCTGTGTGCTGAAGTCAGATGGCGCTCTCATCTGCATGCAGGGATGAGCAAACAACATATAATGTGCACATTGATTTCCAGCCCTCGCTGTCGCCTGCCCTCGTTTATGGTGGGGAGATGAACTTTCACCTTTCATGGGTTTGCCATATCTCCCTTTTTGATTTGCCTTGTCAAAAACCAAAGCAAGTCGAGAGTTGTTCAGCCAGTGTTGTAGTCTTCCTCCTCACAGTCTGTGTGTCTTCCCCAAAATCTTTGACATGACGGTATCCAGGCAATTCAGGAGCATTCCTTCTATGTGCTGCTCTTAAAAGGGTCTGTATAGAAGCTTGCCTTGCTCAACAGACCAACGCTCACCTGAAAATCAGAACCTGTGTTACCAGATGTGTAAAGAGAGAGAGAATTCAACTTGAATTTGAAGTCTGAGGTTGTCTTTGCAAATCTAGCTGTTAGAACTGTGGTTTTGTTAGTCAAGTATCTTGCAGTGCAGTAAGCACAGAGAGATGAAAAACATGGGAACTTAATGTATCAAGTTTGGATTTTTTGCATGTGTTGCGAGACTAAGTTTTACAGAAAATCATTGGCAGAGCTGGAAGCAGAATTATGTTCTCTGATCTTGGGAGAATACATTTAAAGATTTAGGGACATCTGATGACTGAATTCTCTGTTTGAAAACCTTTTCTTGAAGGAGTCCTATCCCTTCAGTTAAAACACCACACAGCTTAAATTTGTAATGCTAATTAAGGATGTAACTTTTTACATTTTCAAGGACCATTTTTTAATATTGTCAACTGATGTATGTTCAGAGTTAAGTTTCCTAAGAAGATTGAAACAAAGAAGGAATTGTCCTTAGGAAAGACTGAAGGAAGAACCTTCTAGCAGTAATGAGGTGAGAGATGCTCAGATTGTGGGGCAATGTTGCTATGATCCAAAACCCTGGAAATGCAAAACCTTCTTGTGAAATCTGGGAAAGTTTGACTCCAGTTCTGATCAGTGTGAGGTAGATCCAAGTATATTACCCAGAGTGTTTCTTCATCCCAGGAGTATTACTATGTGACAATACTGTAAAGGATGGAATGACAGATGATAAAAAAGGAAAAGAAATGCTTAACTTGGAAAAAAACTGTCATTCCCTTTGTCATAAGAAGTGCTTTACTAAATGGTGCTTCTAAATCTACTTTCCAATTTCTCCATACACTCTAGATAATCTTTGTTCTCAGGTATTCTGAATAGATCTGACTACTGAGTTCTGACAATCTTCAGTAACTAGAAATGCTCCATTAGCTAATTGCTTAGTGACAGTGACCTTTCTGGGTAAGTCCACATGACAGCCACATAAATGCCACCTTAGTGCTTCCTGATTAACTTTATAAGCCATTTGCTGTATAACTTAGTCCTCAAATAACAGCACCTTTGGCTTCATATGACTTTGTGTGTCACAGCTGGTCCAGTAAACAGGCTTTGCTTGTGTAGAGTCAACAGGTAATGTCAGCCTCCTTTACAGGAAATACTTGAGGAATTTCTTCAGGAAAGCAAATCAACACTAACCGATCAACCCGATCGCTGCTCCAGCAATGCCACAGTGTGTTCCTTAACCTTGCAAAGGAACACCCTGCTCATGACCTCTCAGTACAGCAGACTGTTACGTATGTAGATATGAGAGAAAAAAGTGATGAACAGAAGAGGAAATACAAGAGGGACTGATTTGTATTGGCCAGAATGGTGTTGCTTTGCTGGCTTAGTGTTGCCTCAGAAGCAGGGTGGCCTAAGGTAGGAATACAGGGGTGGCTGGCAGTATGTGAAGTGTGCTTCTCTCTCTCTTGCAAGCGTGTCCAAGTCTCAGTGTTTTTGACAACAACGTGTAGAGGGCAGGCATTACAGTGGAAGGGCTCACTGGCTGCAGGCCTCCAGGTTCTAATACCCACCCTTGCTATTCATGCATCTATGTGATTTGAGCTCATAAGAATTTCCCATATTGGGTTAGTCCTAAGGCCCGTCTAGCTTGGTATCTAATAATGGATCTCTTGGGAGAGAATATAAAGAAACTGGACAATTATAATTGATCCATCCTATCTTCCTGAAGTTGGTAGCCAAGGTATCAGAAGAGAAGTCCTGTGCTGAAATGCACATACCAATGACCTAAGTAGTGGAAAAGAAATTTAATACAACTAGGCCTTGTTGGGAGAGTAGTTGATGCTCCAGATCTTGTAAGAGTTTTCCCTCTTATTTAAGCCATTGTGTTTCCCTTTTAACAGCATCTAGAATAAACCCCTGCTATTTTTTATTGTTCTTACTATTTTTAATTTTGCTGTGCCTGGGACTCTACTTAATTATATAGCCAGCCGATTTATGCCTAGGCCAAATATGTGAGCTGTGGGATAACAGATGTTCAAGGTTTGATATCCTTCCCTCCTGTAGTTTAGTTGAAGACATGAGGCAATGTTGTGGAGTCAGTTTTTAACCCACCAGCTCTGGGTGGGAGTTTAAGCACCATCTAGTGCCTGAGCCCTTTGCTTCTGATCTGAAGATAACCAGGAGGTTAAATAACTGGAGCTACTCTGGATAGAGATCACAACTATGGCTTCTGTTGGTGTGGCCCATAAACTTCTAGCATAGCCTTAGATACTGCTTGGAGGCTTGTGGCTATCTTGTCTTGGATCTCCAAGGAACTGTCTTTCCTAGGGGGAGACACAGTTACAAGTGGTTGTGTTGCAGAAGTCCTTAATAATCCAAGGATTTATGCAAAGGATTTATGCTAGCTGTGGGCTTTGCTTTTGTACCTGTGGAAGTTTCAGTAGAGGGAGAAGAAAAATGAATGCTGGCACTCCGAGAAGTAGAAGAATCCTCTCTGTTTCTGCTATTGCAGTGTGCTAGTTACCACATGGGTTGTAATGTCCTGTTCATTGCTTACAAACCCCAAAACGTTCATCTTTCAGGTGACAAAGATCAAGAAAGAATTATGCATGCAGGATGCAAAGCCTAATGAAAGTTTCACTTCAGCAAACATTGAATCAGAATGAACTTAAATAGAGTGGGGAAAAGAGAGGCTCAACAAGACTTTTTATTGAGGAAAAAGAGGACAGTTTAACTGAGCAATTTTCCTGTTGTTTCTCTTTTGATATCTTCCACTTCTGCTGTTTTTTAGGACTGCTCTCTAGTCTGGTCTTGTTCAAGCTCCTGCAAAGAGCAGGAGTTTTGTCTGCCCAGCGTAAAGCATGGTTTAAGTCCTGACAACCAGATTTTTAAGGCTGCTTAATTAGATGTTTCCTTCTCACCCTAAGGCAAAGTAAGTTTCTGGTGCCATCGTAAAGGCTGGTTGGGAATAAATGTCATCCCAGTGACAAGGGAAGTATTGTGATCGTACTGTTTTTTTTCTAGTTTTTGCATGTGTCTTATGTCAGGCATTTGCATAAAACAGAGGTTGCATCAATAGATTATCTGTGCCTGTGTTTCCTTATGTGGTTGTGCAGTGTTGCTCCACGCTTACCACTCAGACTTGTTTTAAATTTGGTGATGGTTGATTTATGGTGAAATGTATAATGATATAACCAAAAGCAGTGTAGGCTTCGGGATATAAGCCTAGTGCTGTTTCCTCTGAAGTTAGTAATAATAATCCTGATGACTGGTTGGAAAAAAGTGTGCAACTGTTCTACCACCCCAGAGTCTTTTCCTTCTAGCAAAATTTCTGCAGGAGTCAGCGCAGAAGAATTGTGATCTCTCTCTCTTTGCCCTTTTTTTCTCATGGGTTCTTTCTCTTTTACTTCCTATGCCTTATTTGTTCCACTGTTCAGAATCAGAAATAATTCTAGTAGTAAAACGTATCTACAGGTGTACGGCCTATTCTCGCAGTTCTTGTTCCTTTGACATAGTCTTTGAATTAATTGTAGCTTCCTCCGAGCCTGAAGAGATGTGAAAAGACAAGTAAATACCACAGGTGAATATTTTAGCACACCTCTTTGAGCACTTGAGACCAGACTTTTAATGTTCTCAATATCATTGTGTCATTTTCACCTAGATAATGCAGTGTCTTCAGTACTCAAAAGGATCTGAACTCTATAATATCTACTCGGATTTTGGATGATGAACACCTGAATCCCTGTCCCTGAGCTTGTTTGAAAGTCTGGTTCTGGAGTCCAGCCTTGCTGTGCGCTGCCTGGGTTTCAAATGCTGCTGAGAGAAGTGAAAATGAATGCTACTGTGTTGTCCTGAGGAAGTTCATCTGCCTTGCATCAGAGAGCCAGATGGCCCAAGGTTTTGGTCACACCTTATGAAGCCTTACACTTGATTGATTTTTGGATAGGATACAGTGCAGGGTGGGTCTCTCGTTCTGATGCAGCCCTTGCCGCAAAACCGTAAATCTCAGTCCCTCGATTCTGTTGAAACAGCAATGCTTAATATATCACTGGACTTTACCCGTAATTTTTAGATCCACGCTCACTGTCCAACACGTAAGAACATGCAGCCTCTCCAGGTATGGAGTTCTTGGGGTGGGATGGACCTGCAGCGATGATGTAATATTAGTGGCGGCCTCAGGAAAAGTGCAGTTCTGGCATACTGTCAGAGCTAAATGACGTACTCTAGCAGAATGACAGTAGAGATCTGACTTACCTGAGCCTGATCTTCTGCTAGTATAAAGACATTACACCTTAACTTTACTGGTGATGTGCATTGGCTGAAGATTTTGTCAGATATTTAGTGGTGATACTCCTGGACTTCCTACAATGTTCTGAAAAGTTTCTGTAGGGTTTAATATGAATGAAATGAGTAAGCTTTTCAGTTGAAAGTTAATAGATAAATATGTAAATTACCTAGAGAAGTAAATGGGCAGTGTTCTTCCTCTTTTTTAAAAGAGGACTTTTAAAAATCCGTCTGTAGAATAATTCAACAAGCACATAAGACACAAATGACAGGAACATGAACCTATACTATAGTTTTTGCATTTGACAAGTTTATGTTTCACTCTTTTTTCTATATGTCTTTTCTGCTACTGTACTTAGCACTGCTAATTTGAATAGCACAATGATCCTCTGGCCATTATTTTCACTGTTCTTAAGTTGCAGCTGCTAGTGCTGAGCTGACAAAGGGATCCATACATTTAGAGTCTATACGTACCTTTGAAAAGCTCTCTGTGAATTGCAGCCGTCAGCTGTCCACACAAACTTTGCCTGAGTATGTGAAAATGTCTCTTTGTTATCTTAAAACACGCTACAATATTAAGTTATTCCAATAGCAACTAGAAGCCATAACTAAGATCAAGTCCCTGTTTTATGTACCCAGAATGAGTCATAGTCTCAAAAATGGAAAAATCTCATTTTAGAAAGACAGAAGTAAGATTCGTATTGCCATTTCACAGATAGGAAGACTGATGAACTGTCAGCTATGTGCTTGATGTCACATAGGTTGTGTGACAGAGCTGAAATCAGTCTGTATGTCCATTTTAAGGCCTTAATGTCACAGCTTTCTCCTCTTGCTGGGTTATTCCTTCTCAAAACTGCTGGTACCTTACCACCCCAGCTTAGCACAGGCTGTCTCTTCTTTGACTCCTTCTGACAGAATACTGTGTGCTACACTTAAAAGCCTCCCAGGCTTGGAGCCTTTAGACCCACATCCCTCCTGGAGGCTGGCAGTGACAGCTATGCTGGTTCATACTGGCACTGCTTAAGAAGTATTGCAAAGGGATGTAAACAGGGTGTAACTGATCTGAAGTGAGGGCACGTTTGTGTGATTTAAATGTTGGGGCCAGAAGAAAACAAAAGAAGAAAAGGGTTGGAGTTGGTATTCTCACTCACAGTTGTGTCTCCTACTCCCCACCTTTTGTCCCCACTGTTGGTACATTAAAGCAGCTGCTTCTAGTCGGTATTCACTTACTGAGATGTAATGTACACATCAATTCATGACAGAATTTTTCCTTGGGGCAGTAAATCTTATGTAGGAAAGGTGGAATTTTAAGGGTTCTGGACTGAAAAAAGAAAAAAAGACAAAAAAAAATCCTACCTGAGTGACTGAGGAAGGGAAATCGGGTTAGAGAAAGAACGCTCTGGGCTGGGGAGATTCTCCATGTGCTTCTGAAGTCAGATTTCCTCGGAGACTGTGGCAGACATTGTGACATTGAATTACATTTTCCTTTACATTTGTATACCAAAAATAAACCCTGCCTAAGTCATTCAGTGTCTTCTTGATGGTTTAGAAGCAGTCAGGATGACAACAGCTACTGGTCAGAATTGTCAGAATCAAGCCTCATTATCACAGCTTGCAGTACTTGACCTGGAGACCTGGCCAGGAGGAGACATTCAATAGGGTGCCAAATTCCTTTTGAATTAAGATCTTGCATATAGGATTCATGCTTCCTAGAAAGACGCTC
>NW_009260350.1:2144666-2205834 GCF_000687185.1 Egretta garzetta | reverse complement strand
CTCGTAGATATTATCAGGGCAATACTGTTGCTAAGGTAAAGCTGATGATGAGCTGGGCACTGCCAATTCCCTACTCCAAAGGCCTTAAAGGGTAATAAGGATTACCGAGTATATTCATTCCTTTGTGAGAGAGGGTTCAAGTGAGCGAGGGGGAGTATGGCTGTTAGTACTATAAAGGTCTGAGACAGCAAGTTCCGTGGAGCCCTTCTTGGAGAACAAGTTTGCAGAGAAGCTCCACTCACGTATATTTACACGTAGAAAAAGGCTTGATTTTCAACATTGCTTATCTGCAGTTTTAACAATGCAGACACAAATTTTCATGCTAAACGTGAGCTGAAGATTTCACAAATTTCTAAACTGGATTACAGCTTTATGTTCCCTGCTGTTCAGTGTTGTTTAGTGGCCAAGTACAGGGAACAGAGGATTGCATTTTAAAAGTAAATGGCAGCAATAACCCAAGTGAGATATAAATGGAATGGGAAGTACAGTCCTTCCAGATATAGTCAAAGGTAACCTTTTGAGAAATGCATAAGATACTTGGTCCCATATGCAAATTTGAGGTAAATGTTGAGACATGGATTTTAATAGGTACTTAGATGGCTCATTGTTGCTGGATTCAATGTAAGTGAAACATCTGGAAGCTTGTGAAAACCTCATGGACCAATAAATTCTCCTGACCAGGCTCACCGTATGCTGGTAGCATCCAAAGAATGGTTGGTGCTCTGTTACTAGAACCAGCCCCCCGAGGATGCTGAGAGCTTGGGCCTCTTGTCCACAGTAAGTGCCTGCCTTCCTTCCTTGCTTGCTTGCTTTCATCCATCTGTCCATCCCATCTTGCTAAATCTGATCAAGACCTGAGAAATCATCTTTGGTATATGTTTGTCCATTTTTTTTTCCATTGAAATCAGATTTGTTACCAAGTTCTTAGTTAAAACTTCATCTTATCCTTCAGATGCGCTCAGTCCTCTAAATCAGGAGTGAAATGTTTGAAAATACTTGCAGGAAGGCTGAACAGATAGGTGTCACAACACTGTAGGACCTTCACATATAAATCATTTATCAAGATCTTCAGATCTGTCCAGATGTAATTGGATCTTGTGTTTTTAAGAATCCTGAATATTTCTGTGGGGAAATTCTTAGTTTTCTATGCAGGCTAGGTTTTCATCAGCACAAAAAGAAGCTAGAAAGGAAGTTGTTTTAAAAATACTGGCAGAGCTAGATTTTTATCCATAAAAAGAAGAGGGTTTGGCCTAAAACTGTATACAAAGAAGATAAATCTTGTATCAGTGCACAGCTTATAAAAAAAACCAGCTCTTTTTAGCCAAACATACAAATACCTGCCTTTTTATTTGTTATGGGTTTGGTTTGGTTTGGTTTTTTACATAAATAAATAAACTATGTACAGAGCATGGGAAGCAATAAATCTGGGTGTGTCATTAGTAAGTGCTCTAACAAGTTCACATTGCATAGTGGTGTGAAATTCCTCTGGGAATGTATATTTTTATATATGTCAGAGGTCTAAAAATAGGTTTCCTAGAATAAGCCATAGTGTTAGAAAAGAGGAAGAAGGTTTTCCAATTTGTTTTATTGTTCTGTTTTGAAATGAAGAGTTGTAATCTGAATAGGAAAAAGTTTAAAAAAAAAAGTCACAGAGAATGAGGCAGGTTAGACTAGATCTAATGAAACTAATAAACTGTGGGACTGATCCATAAAGCAATTTCTTATGTTCCTCTGGAAATGACTGGTAGTCTTTCTATGTGCTTTAGCCAGAGTTGTGTCAAACCCAGCAATAAGAAGGGCAGGGGTGGTTGGTTTCCCTTCTGAGTTTGATTTTCCCTTCCTTTCCCTCCTGCCTAGGAGGTGGTGCGTTGTGGAATGGTTTGATATCCGCTCTGCCAGCGTTACCTGGACGGTTGTCCCTTGAAGGGTGAGGTAGGATCCAAACTTTCAGTGAGATAATGTGAACGTTTAGCACTTTCTGCCACTGGCTTTGAAAGCATTTACAGAGGTAGACCAAGTGATGCTCTTTCCCCAGTCTGGAGATGGGGCACTAAGTCAGAGAAAAATGAGGCCAGAAGCGCTGTGATCCTTTGACAGCTGCCGAGACCCAGTCTCCAGTAGTTGGTCACCAGTGAAGTTGGAGATCTGATTCAGGTCTATCAACCCCACTTAGGAGCCTCAGCCACAGGGTTGTGTGCCACAGTGAACACTGTGAAATCAGAGTCTCCCTTCTGGCTTTGTTACCAGCCGCATGCAGCTCATGTGGGATGTCCCTGATTTGCATGTGCTGAAATTCCTGTCCCCAGGGCAGTTCTTTGAAGCATGGCTGCTGGGATGGGATTCGGGCAAGGGGACAGGAGTTCTGTGCACTAGTTCTAGTGGAAAACAGGAAACGGGCAGGGTGGTGCCTTCTGTCCACGCCAAACTTAGGGCAAGTGGCCCCTTTATTCACACTATTGCTGAGCTTGCCTTTGATATTTATGTTTCCTTGAGGTGGAGCAGTGTTATGAGGTTCCATTTGAAAAGAAGTATGTTGAGGGGCTAAATACACATATCCACACATGGATGCACACATGCCTTCGCTCACAGGCACACTAACCTCACTGAAGTCAGCAGAAATAGCTAGTCTGCTATGAAAAACTGCTCTTTATCAACGGTGGATGAATGGAAGACCGTTTTTGAAAGAGAATGTCTGTCTTATTTGTAATAGCCTGATCTGGCAGATCAAGAGAGCCTTTTTACTTGTGTTTTCTAATCAGAACATACCACAAAGTCTGTTTGCTTATCTCTTAAACCTCTGCTGTCCAAACAGAACATATGGTATCTTTGCAATGGCAAAGGTGAATTGAAGTCCTCAAGTCCTGTCATCAGAGAAAGCGCTCAGGAAGATTTAGAAAATAGTGGTGTCATTCCACTGCAGTCCATCAGCTGAAAGTGCCAGAGTCACCCATGTGCTTGAAGGTGGATTTGCTTCCTCTTAGTCGGGGCTGTCATGCAAGCTAGAGTCTAGGAGCGTGCAGTGGTAGATGTCCATTAACTCCTCATTGATAAAGTGTAAGCAAATTGCATGATAGAATACTTTTGTAACCTCAGATATAGTATGAAATGTTCAGATCAGAAAGAGGAAGAAAGTCACTAACTTCATTGAGGATGGACCTTGCATTTGTTTTAGCTTGCTGTCATGGGTGGAGTTCTTACTAATTTTGTGCTGAGAGGTCTTCTTTCTACACTTTCTGGCAACTAACCTGCTTTTCAAGAAACTGGACTGGAACAGGACAGCTTTTTTGTTAAGAAATGGAAAGAATAGATTTGTGTGTATGGGCGAAGAAGAGGAGGCAAGTAATTACCTTTCAGTTATCCACTTCGTATCTCTATTGTGTATAAACAGCATGAAGAGTTAAGCCCCCTTAGTCTGCCTCCATCAATTCTACAGGACTGAGTGATGACTGTGGTGACTACCCTCAAACAAACACCTCTCCCCCCTCTACCCCTGCACAGAGATTCTTCTCCTTCCCTTTCTTTTTTTGCCAAGATAAACTGTGTGTGTAAATTGGATGAGCATTGAGGGTTGGGGGGAATAAAAATAAGACCCTAATTAATAGCGTTGTAACAAAGGGAATGAGAGAAGAGTAATATGAGGAATAACAAGAACAGCTTTTCAATCTGTTGCCTGGTGTGTGTTTGTGCATGTAGTTGTACACTAAAATAATTCCAGCTGTCCTTCCTTCTTTTAATAATGGTTCATTGCTTTCACGTTGTGGGGCCATATTTGGACAAACATTAACCAGATCAAAGCCTAATGGATAGTTACGATGGCTCTGATTCAGCAAAGCACTTAAGCACAGTGTTTCATTGTAACTTCAATGGAACATGCTTTGACTTCAGCAAGATATAAGCATTGCTGTGGTGACAGGACAAATGACTGTCCAACTTGGCAGGGGTGTGTGTGGTGTGCTTAAAAATCAAAGGTAAAGCTAGTTCCCAGTCTAAAGAATGATAACTTCATGTTCTTCCCGCAAGGTATTGCTGTTAGACTAAGCACTCCTTTGCCATCCTTGATCTTGGCCTTACCTATAATGCAGTGTTTTAATGGCTGGAGCACTAGAGGTGGAGGAGGTTGTGGCGATCATGGGATTCCAGTGAAAGGGAAGAAGGGCAAAGGAATAGCACGAAGGAATAATGGAAACATGCCCATGAACCATGGTCTCAGGCCTGACAGTGTTACAGTGAAGATCCATCTGTCCCCAGAAGCTGTCTCTGACTGTGCCTTACAGCAGGCGCTTAGAGAAACAGTTTAAGAACTAGGGAAAGTACTGAAGACTCCCTTCCCTGGTATAAACACTCAGGTGGTGGGAGTCAGTGACTGGGGACTTGCTGAGCTGGACACTGCATGTGGACCATAATGTTTGTTTTGTGCCAGGAACACAGCGAGGGGTCCCTTCAGACAGGGGGTTAGTCCTGATGCTGGAATGATTTCATAGGAGAGAAAGTTTCACTGTTTAGCAAGTCATGAGGAAAAGAGGCTAAAATTATTTTTGCTGAACCCTTCTGTTGATTTCTTCTCCCCGATGGCACAAAATCATAGCATACAATTTTCTTGTCTTGTCCAGGCCACTGAAGTGTAATAAACTGTGGCAGCTCCTAGGTTTTAAGATACTTTATTTTTAGGTGATGGGCTACACAGCCTTGGAAACACTTGGAATTCCCCTTTGTGGGAATATGTGGGTTATTTATAGTAGGTCCTTATTCTGATGGCAGAGCCTACGTCACAGTTTGAGAACTGCTGATTTGAAGGTGGGTGTGTAGCCTCATTTAGAAGTTTTACTCGCTGTGTTTGCCATTTCATGTTTCTGTGTTTTAAACTGTCATGAGTGAACAGCAGCAGTTTGTGGGCACATTGCCACTGTTGCACAAGACAGCCTTGCTTTGCTTTAAGCACTCCCTCTGGAGCTGCTTTCTGAATTGAACAATATTATCATCAGTATAATCACGTATATTGTGCCTGTGATGGGCCAACTCTGTCCTTAGGTACAGGAGTGGAAGCCTGGAGAAAATGGAGACATCAGGGGAGGACAGGGAGGGGAATTTAATTTCCTTTACCCTGACATTGATGTTGTTGTAAAGTCTCTAAAATGGCACCTTCTGGCTCAGAATTAAGCAACCACAATGACATGTCTCAGTTTGTCCAGACTGGTTTTCTTGTCCACTTAAGTAGGAGAGTCTTATGCCTTTAAAGCTTCCTGGCTCCCAGGAGGAAAATGCCAAACTTGTCAGAGAAAACAAACAGTGGCTTTCCTAGCCTGTGTGTGTTCCGATTAACGAATCTATTAGGCTATAAAACCTGGGACCCCCTTTCCCGGAGAAAGAGCATACATTAGGAAGCTGTTGACAGTTCCTAAGTCTGACCCCTTGCACAATGCTGGAGACCTATCAGCAGCTCTGAGGAAGGCAGCCGGGGCCTGTTTGTTCTAGGAGGTCTCGGAGAAGTATTTGATGCTCGGTAAATGCCAGATGCGCTGTTGTTTTAATCTGTAACGTGGGAGGCCAGAGGGAGAAAAAAGGAGGAGCTGCAGCACAGCTGAGTGTTTTTGTTCTTTTGGTGTAATCAAAATGTGTTTGGAGGCATATTAGCTTGGATATTGTTGGCTTCCACAAACTAAGCAGGGCCCAGTTTAGCAGTAAGGTCCTAGGTGGGTTTGCTACATTGCTACAGCAAGCAACCAGAGTATTGCATTTGATGGCATTCTGTGCTTTTGGTTATAAGGGAAGCAATTGCCAGTGTTGGATTTAGCACGTGCTGTGCTGGTCTAAGCATCAACTTTCCAATGAGATGCAAAATCACAGTTCTGACATTTGAGGACGTAAAAACCTATTTTACAGGAAACAAAGTGCCCTGTATTCTTGGCAAGTTCCAGTGAAAGCGTTTATATTATTATTATTTCCCCCTGCCCATTTCACTTCTGTTGTTGCTTGTTAGGGATACAGCATTTTTCTCTGGCACTATGGTATTCGTCAAGCAACAATGCAAATGATTCCTGCCTGCCTTCATACACTGCTCAGCATTTTTTCGCATTCAGTGTTATGACTATTTCAGTGAGTTTCAGCTCACTGATCTGTTCTTCGTTTGGTACCTAATGCTTTGTCACAGAGCAGACAAACCTTCTCACTTCAGTCTGGTTCCAGAGGAGCAGGCTTTTGTTGTAGTTCGTTCACAGCCAGCTGTGCACATAACTACGAGCCATCCAGCAATACAGCTAGCAAGGCTGATAAAACCAGTGGTCCCTCCAACCCACCTTGTGAGTCATCCCACTTCTTGTAATTAGTGATTAAGATAACAAATATGTGTCAGTGAATAATGCAGAATGTATTGAAGAGTTACTAATATGTGACCCAATGCATTTTAGACAAATTGCTGCCATGAAATGAACCTATTTCTTACTTTGCCAAACTGTGGAGAAGTTGAAAAGTAGCCTTTGCGGTTCCAGCCCGGTCCTGGTCTCTCTTATTCAGTCGGTCGTGCCCATTTATCACAGGTGGGTCTTGGTGGTTTGGAGTCCAGTCTTCTTGTAGCAGGTGGCTTTTACTCTTGATATAGCACACACCATTTAGGTCAGTCCCTGGGAGACCTCCGAGCAGAAATACTGAAATTCACTGTAGCGCGTTTTAATTTGCTGGATGAGATCGCTGTGTCTCCCGAACACAAGACTTGTTGTGAATCACAGCAGGATATTCTCTTAAAGAGCCCAGCAAAATGCTGCTGACAGTGTCACAGAGCAATGCTAATCCGACATCAGATTGGTCATGGCTCCTCAGGTTACCGTCCAGCTCTGTAGTAGAGGAGGCCTGTTACTGTGGGAATGAAGGACCTCGTGCTGTAGGGACACAGTCAGGGCATTAGGAGGAAGAAAATCTATCCTATTCCCATCACTTCCTGAAGGGTATGTGTCAGAATGACGCACGTACTCTTGGCTTTATTTGATGAGGGGGCTGGAGGGGGAGCGAGAAAGGAATGAGATGGTCTCAAGGGACACACGATTTGGCTTCACAGGGTCATGATGCTCTAAATGTTCATTTTGAATTGCTGAAACTGAAGGAGTGGAGAACAGTCCTTGTTGGATACACATTTGTCATCTTCGTGACTCAGGAGGGCTCTTGTGGATATTTTAGACAGACCATGGATTATGGTGAGCTTCTTGATAGCTTTTCTCAGCCTCATAAATAGACCTCAAGAATGAGACAGGAGGATCCAAGTGATGGTTGCATATGCTGTGACTGTGTACATTCTCCCAAGATGCTTCTGGTACGAATAATCACAGGAGAAAAGACACTGGGAGTAAAAGCATCTCTTTACACACATTCAGTCCTGTCCTAACTTTCAGGCTAAATTGCAGCACTTCATTTGAGTGTATGCCTTGGTGTCCTCTCTAGTCTGGCTTAATATTGACAGAAAAAATGGAGCTTTAACCTTTTGACAGGATCCTCATGTTCTCTGGTTTTCCTTGCTCTTGGGTAAAGACACCTGTGAATGCTCTTGGGAAATGGGGGACCTAGTGATTAGAAGACTTTGGGTGTAGCCTGTGAGGTTCGGTGCCAGCAAAACTGCAACCAGCCTGTACCACCCCCTTGGAAGAATGTCTGTTACAGGACAGCAGGCAAGACCAGCATGGTGTCATCAGGGGCAGCCCAAAAAGCTGCTTGGTTTGCAGGATGAATGTGTGTTTAGTTTCCTGGGGAGAGAGGATCTTCTGAATGTCACTGTGTTTGTCAGTAGTAAGGAAGGCAAGTGCGATCTGCACTGACCAAAGCTGAGTCACTTGTTGGCCAAAATCTCTCACAAATAGGTGCTGAAATACGTTGGTTAAACCAGAGACAATGTGCCCTGCTACTAGTTTCTGAAAATAGTCAAAACACTTGGACACCGGAAGAAAAAAGCAGTTTGGTATTTTTGTTTCAAATTAGAAATTTAGAAATCAACTTCAGTGTTATTTTTTTTTTTCCCCTTGGTCAAATCTAATGTTTTGTTTGAAGCCAAGATGTTACTTGTTTCTGGTTTTCAGTTCACTGAAAAAAAATCTGAAAAAATTATGTTTATTTTGGGTTGCTGCCCAACTAATCTATCTTCCTTTGTTTTTCTATAATGTAAGCAAAATGCAAAATCAGTTATTTATGCGTCTCAGATTTTAACTTCTGTTTTAGCCATCCATCGGATTAACAGACACCACAGTGCAGTAATTGTTTTTATTCAGATGTGGCGCTGTATTTCTGTTCTCTGATGGCTTGTGAATAAGAGTTGCACAGGGAAGGAAGAAAGTAGTGAAATCGATGAGGTCTTGGATTCTGTTTGCAGAGCTGTTGAGTGATTCCCTAACTGAATGGAGAGCCTGGTTGAATGAAGGTGTTAACCTTGTTCTTAATACCTATGTCCCCCTTGCCGTTTGAGAAGTCAACAAATTATTTGCTTGGAACTCTGGAATGATGGTTTAGTCTGGGTGCTTGCTTCTTGTAATAAACCTCATCTGAGAACAAATGGGAAGGAGGCCATTGGTTTCCAAAAGAGAGGATTTGTTTAAAGTGCGAAGGGAAGAATTGAATTAAAATACAAGAGGATCACATAATAGACCACCTCCTGCAACCTCATCTGGTGGCTTAACCTTTGATACTTCCTTTATTTTTCTTCATTTCTGTTAGTGTCCTCAGAATTCTCCCTGTTTCCCCCATGGTTTGAGAGAAAATTGTGCAGTGGAGGTTTAACCTATTTGCAAGTGGCTTCTGCTGGAGCACTGGAGCAATATAAAACAAGCGTCACCCATGATGGGCTTGAGTTTTTACAGGATTATTGTTTCACTTTGTAGCATAATTATTTTTGTGCTCCTTTCATCAGAAACAGCTCCTGTGGGTATGCTGCATATTTCCTGGATCTTCAAGGTGGTGTTCTGGATGTCATGTCCAGGTGTGAATGCAGGAATTGACTCAGATTTATAGCAACTTTTTTCCAGTCGTCACTGCATTTACATGCCACTGTTTGGTCTTGGGAAATCATTTTCTCTCTCTGTGCCTCTTTGCTTGGCTGAACTCTTCTTACTGCAAGGCATTTGGGAAGAGGCAGTTCCTCACTTTGCTCATGTACAGTACCTAGCACAACAGTTCTGCAGTTTCAGCTGGTGCCTCTAGGTGCTACCACAATACAAACAATAATCAATCACTGACCAACACCTTCAAGGCTCTTAGTGAAACCAAACACAATAAAAAAGTCTCTCCAGGGGCCAAATCTACTAGGCTATGTAAACGATTTTCTAGTGAAAGTGGTAGAAACCCTATCTCTTGGGACATTTAAAACTACGCTGCAGAAAGCACTAGCAATCAGTGTGTTGGGGAATAATAATATGTTGGCAGAAGGATCAAATAAAAAGGACTCCATTGTTCTGGACTGCCTGTCCAGCATATATCACTATGAGCAAAGGCACAATGACTTAATAGATCTCTTTCAGCTTCAGACCACTGCTGTCCTCCACTGTAGGTTCTCACAACCAAAAAGGAAAGTAAAGCAAGCCCCAACCAAAATGGAACATGTATTTTTAACCATCCAGAAGAACATTGATCTTTTTTAAGATTAGTTTTAGGCATATATTTAGGCCAAAGCCTCAACTCCTTTGTTCACATTATTTGCTCCAGCAAAACACAGGGTAAAAGTGTGCATTTGGACAACTTAGTAACTAATTACGGGGTGATAATTGCATTAAATCAGAAGCGAAACATAATGTGAAAGTCCTGGGGAAGAATGGCAGCTCAGTGCGGAGGAAAATGGAGGAAGTTACAGATAGGAGATTGTTCCATGGAGCTTGGGTGTAAATGGTAACTCTGCTTTCAATTCTCATTTGCATTTCGTTTTCTTAGGTTCCCCCCATTCAGTGGAACATAAATTTCTCAAGTAGGTGAGCCCAGGCAGGAATGGCATGAAACATCCCAATGAAGTGAGACAGGGTCATTCTATAGTCCATTTTAAGTTCTTGCTCACCAGCCTAATTAGATGTTGCAAAGCTGCTCCATCCTGGGTCGAAACAGTGCCTTCTGACTTCCAAGACGGTGCTAATCCCTACAACGGGCATTTTTTCAAGCTAGCCCTGCAGGTGGCACAGCGAGCCTTGTGTTTCCAAGCAACATTAGCAGCCGCTGTCTTCCCATCCTATCATTTTGCAGTGCAAAAGCAGCTGTGATGGGAAAGACTTTTAGTACAGAAAAAAAAGACTAGTGTGATATGCTGGCTAACAAAACATGACACCTTTTCTCAGGCTGTTTCCAGGGCTCTGCTTTAGACAGGTACAGAGAAACCAATAATATTCTTTTCACTGTGTCAAGACATTTTGGATGCTCTTACGCTGCTTCTGTGCTAAAGTTGAGAAGGACTGTGCAGCCAACCTCCTAAAAATCAAGATAACTTTTTAAAGTCTTAGTTGCACATTCTTTATGTATTCTCTGTCAGGCAGGTCTTGTTATCAGAAAATCTCTTCAGAAGCCATTGGAGTCAAGTGGAACTGATTTGGGAATTGCGAAAAAGGTGCATAGGAAAAGGCCTTGTAGCCTGCAGGGCTGCTGGGAATTCCTGCCTATTAGTCCGTGCGCTAACTTTGCTCCTCTTCGTGGCCTTGGGCAAGTCACTTAACTTCTTAATCTCTGGCTCAGTTTCTCTGCCGGTAAAATAAGATAACTCTTACTATCACATACCTACCTGACAGGATTTTCTCCCCTAGTAATAATTAACATTTATAAAATATCTTTGACTATGTTTATTTTTATTATAATACTTCTAGATTATATTACAGTACTGATGCTTGTTGCTATTGCAGGTTTGAGCTCCTGTACAAGATTATAAGGGAAATTAAGTCATTTTTCTAATGAGATATAAAATAACTGTGGTTGTTGTGGTTAAGCTGAGTTTAAAGCTCCTTTGCAGCATGACAACAGCGTGAAGTAGCTCAAGTATTCCAGTGAACCTAACCCCAGTATCTGTGACAAAATGAACTATACGCACCGAAGATTATCCATGATCTGATCTTAACTCTAGCAGGAAGGTTATTATTTGAAGCATTTGATAAGTAGGACTGAAGGTTTGAGGCTTCCTTTCCATTACCAGAAGGTGTAAAGCGCACGTCTTGAGTCTTGTCAGGTTGTGTGTTCATGCACTCATATATCCAGGATGCTTCTTGGTCCTACAGTGCAGACTAGACTGTAAAGAACTACGTGTTTCTAGGTTTGTGGAAACATCTGCTAGCCTAATGAATCTTTCTTTAGATTTCTCTTTTGTTTTGTTGGGGTTTTTTTAATTTTTTTTTTTTTTTTACTGCAATAGTTGGCTCAAATGAGAGTTTCCTGGAAATAACATATATTTTCCCCTCTATGTGAAGGGAAAGAAGTAATGGTGAAACCTTGGCTTTATGAACCAAGCTACTGTTGCGCAAGCAACTATTCAGTAATAATTAGAATTTTTATTTTTGTTTAGGAATGCTGTGGTTCCAATACCTTTGTCTCTGTCCCTAAAATGCTTTCATTTAAGGATTGATTCCTGCCTCTTCTCCCTCCTTTCTGATCTCGTCTGTACTCCTGTAAACTTTTGGCCTGTGTCACGTCTTGTGGCAGTGAGTTCCATCGTTCAACAGTGGTCTGTGTAAAGATGTGCTGCCTTTGTTATTCTGAACTTGACATCTGCTACTTCCATTTGATGCCCTCAAATTATTATGGAAAAGAATAATGAACAATGAATGCTTATTCTCTACCATGTCTAAGATTCTCATGACCTCTATCACAGGCTGCTCAGCTGCTTCTTTCCTAGAGATGAGAAATGATAGAGATTAGATGTGAGAAGGCAAAGAAAGTGAAGATGATGAAGGCACTAGGTTTTGTTGTTTGTTTTTTTTTTTCTCAGATACTGACATGGGTTGATTCTGGATAGTGCTGGATGAGCAAATTATGTGGATATTTTGCAACAGCTGAACTGGTTTTGGTCCTCTCAAGAAGTTCCCTGTCGAAGGTTAGATAAGCATGTCTTCCCCCTTTCCCTGAAACATTTTTCAGATCAAAATTTGTCGATTGATTTTAATTAATCTGGGAGAGAAAGAATGTCTTACAATTCTGATTGATAAAACCTGTGAAGTGGTGCCAGGGGTGGTTACTCTGTGCAGTTTCTTGAATATTTCTCCTGAGCATCTGCTACCAGCCAGCATTGAAAGGAAAGCATGGATGGGGTGGATTTTTGTTTTGACCCAGCATGACCATTATGGTGAAGGACATTGCTGTTTGGGCCTTTTCTGAGGCAAGGGACGCTTTTGCTCATGGCACCCCTACCTGAGTTCTTGAAGACTATCCAGGAAAGGTGTAAAGCCTTTTAGTCCCAAGTACAATACATTTGTCCATCTCTGGTGGGAGAGGTGGGGTGGAAAGACAATGCCTCCTTAAATAAATGCTTCTCTGCTTGCTGCACTCTTTAGTGCCCACACACATGTAACCTGTCTAAATAATAAGGAAAGTGTAAACTAAGCAGGAATCAAATGCAAAGAGGCAGAAAACCAGAAGTGACTCCCTTTAACCTGACAAAGAGGAAATTATCGACAAAGTTCCAGGCTTGACTGAGTAAAGCACAGAAGAAATATCTTTCTTTTTTTTTTTTTTTTTTTTTTTTTTTTTAAACTCATCTTCTCCCCCCTTCCCGCCCTCTGCTCCCCTGGAGAGAAGTCTGGATGTAACACTATTGCTAGGACTAGGCCTATGATTAAGTTCTGTTTTTCAAAGGTGATCCCAGCATGATTAAAACCAGGTGGCCCCCATGGCATGCAGCAAGGGAGCCAGATGTGCTCTGCAACTGGATTGCCATTTCCTAGCCCAGCTGCAAACATTTGATTGTCCACTCGCTCTGGGTATTACAGCCGTGACCTTCTCTCTTCCTTACCTCCCCCGTCTCCTGTCTACTTCCCCCAGTGACATTTGAGAGGAGAGAAGTCCCTTTAGACTTGTTTGTCACTGTTACAACCATCCCTTTCTCCCTTCACCTCCCCATTCCCAGCCTTGGTTCCGCACTTCCATTATTCACAGATGTTAGAGGGTAGGAGCTGACAGCATTGGCTTTTACCTCTCTCTTTCCTTTATTTGGATTTTTTTCCCCTCTCCATGTTCCGGCGTGTGTGCACTGACCCCAAAGCACTCCCAAGTCAACTGGCAGCGTCTGAATCCACTTAAAGGTGAAGGGATAAAGCAATTTTCTTCAAGATGTGGCATAAACTGTTTAGTTTTTGCTGTCTCCAAAGGCCTGTAATGAGAGGGTGGCCCTGTCCCAGAACAAGCCCCGTCTCACCCTGATCTGTAAGATTTGGAATAGGTTAATCTTTTCCCACAGCGCTGGCCTGTCAGCCCTTTTTTGCTGAATTAGGGCTCTAATGCATGGATGGTGTCAATAATTGCCTAGTAAGCCATACTTAAAAAAAGAGTCACAATCAATCGTCCCAACATTAGGATGTCATAATGCATCAGTCCTGCATTAGGAAGTTGTAATCCATCAAGTTGACATCAGAAGGGACAGTGGATGGTGGGAGCTCAGTTCAGGCCTAGGGGAAGCTGGAACTACTCCATAGGCTTTACATCAGCTCTGGATTCGGTCTCGAAGGGTCATTTCGTTTTGTTTTCCTACCTACCCTTTGCAATTTAATAGTGAAATCAATGAATATTGAATTTTCTGGAAAGAGAAGGGCTAGTGATGCTAGTTTGGAGAGGTCTGAAACAACACAGAGTTTCAGAGTTTCTCATCTCCTTCTGTCTAGCAAATGACCTTTTTTCTTGTCTATACATTCTCCTCCTTCTGTGTTTGATACATGAATGAAGGCATCCATAGTTATTCCCGACATGACGGGTTTCCACTTTCTGTGGAAATGCCTATTTGTGCTAGTTTGTAGATCACCCCTTGCTCTATTCCATTTGAAGACGCAGCTTCCCCAAATCAAACCTCAGTCTGGTTTGCTGCTCCTTTATATAGCTTTCTCTGGTTTAGTTCTGCGAAGCTCTGCCTTTTCTGTTCTACAGCAGTCTTCCTGTTTGGAACAAGCCTGAGGATGGCAATTGGTGCTCAAATCAAGGACTGAATTCAGCTCCATGCAGGCTGAAGAGTTCCTTGATACATCACATATATGCAGGCCTCAGTTTTAAAAATGTGCAGCCAGCCTTATCTGTTACATGAGCGGTCTCAGACGTACAGTTCCAGCACAGGCACCAAGTGGCTGAAAATCTCTCTACTTTAGCACTTGCTGTCTCCTTTCTCACCAGGCGTAGCAGTTGAGCTAATTAATGTTTTAGTCTTACAAGTTTTGAGTATTAGAAAGAGCCTTCAGCCTGTGTCCTGGAAAAAAAAAAAAAGAAACAAATGAACTACAAGGAGTTACATGGAACAGATCTTATCCAGAGGCTCTTGTGGAGGCAGCTCCGAGGGCTAGCCTGGTCGCCCTCTTCTTAGTAAGTCAGCGCTTGTAAGGAGCTAACTGTAGTGGTGTTTCCCCGTCTCTTGCTATCTACTTTGAGATCCTGAGGTGACAAGTAAGGTGAAAGCATAAGTTAAGAGCAAATCAGTAATTTCACTTGCATTATCCTTCCTTAGGTGTTTGGTGCGTTGTGAAGAGCTGGCTTTGGGATGGAATGATTAATGGGACGTGGTGCAAAAGAAGGTGGTGGTTTTCCCCAAACTATGATTGAAGGCTACTAAGAAGTGAGTGTCTTTCAGTATACCGAACTGGTTCATGCCATCCATGCCAGCTGGGCAGCTGTCAACAGAGTCTTCAGTCTTTCTTAAAGATGCTGTCAGAGGCTCCGATGCAACGTCTTTGGAAAATGTGTGCTTCTAACCAACTTGCCTAGGCACACATTCTGTCGTGATAACAGATGCAGCCATGTGTCCTGCTGTTTGGTAAGGTCTGACTGTACTCTAGGAACTGGTCAAAATACAAAAAAAAAGGTGTAATGTGTAACTTGCCCCTCCGAGCACAAAAATGGAGAGGATTCATGGAAGATTAAGTCTTCTGGAGTAATAATTTGATTAAAAATGTGATGGTGTTTCTTTTTGGTGATGAGGAGGGAGAAGCAATTATGATGGAAACACGAGCGCAGTAAAAGGCAATGTTTTGGTCAGTGGCAATGGGCCAGATGGAACATTCACAAGGAATGACCGCAAGGCTGGACTATCTCCTCAAGTTCTTGTGTTTGATAGCAGCACTGTAGTTCATTACTTTTCTCAAGAAAATGAATGATCAAAATAATTGGTTTTCTCTTTTCGTGTTTCTTAGGTTTTGTTTAGTTTCTTGTGTGAGCCCAAAGGTTTGTCACATGAATCTGTGTTTTCTTGGCTTGAATTTAGTAATTACTGTAGGGTAGAACAATTGCTGTGCATAAATGATAAACTGAATAAATATTGATGGTAATTTTTTTTTTAAAGTGAGGGATGGCTTTTAGTGTGCTGAGTTGGTTATTAGCTCTTGACTGAGATTCTCAAAACTGCCTTAAGCCATTTGAAATGGGTGTTCAACCCCCCTTGAAAGATTGAAAATCCTTTCCTTTGAGTGCCTTGAAATACGGCCGAGATTTGCAGAACAGCCAAGAATAATAATCTATTCCCAGTACTTTATGTGCAATTACCTTGCTTTCAGCCCTACATTGATGAAGGACTCTGTCACCATGACTGAAAACACTACTGTAGTTGGCTAAAATTGTTGGTAACATCTGAGCAGTGGCTTGCTCACAGCTGTGCGAGGGGTCCGGTCTTGTGTCTTAGAGAAGTTGATAGATTCTGGTGTCTCTTCTGTTCTCATGCCATCATATTTCTTACCTCCTCTCTGGGTAAAACACTGAGATGCTCTCAAGAGAGAAATGCAGCAACTTTTGCTTCTGGAAGGACCATACTGACAAGCCTGCAGCTTAAGGGATGAGGCCTAGGGTCACTATTAAAACTAGCCTCTGGCTTTGGCTGGCTCAGTTAATCCTTTGAGGAGGATTTCAGCCATGCATGGTCCCGTGCCAGTAGTGACCACTAAAATCTCACTGCTCAGCTTTATTGGCTGAATTATCTCTGATGCCACAAGAACACCACTCTAGAGTGACCTTCGTAGTTGATCTGGTTCTAATTATAATCCAAGTAGTTTTAAACATTCATTTAAATGTCTTCTTAACTGCAACCTAATTTCTTCAATTGTAGCCCATTCATCAGTTGTTAATCATTTTTTAATTGTGTGGAAAGTTTGAAGGGTTAGTAACAAGTCATTTGTTAGCTAGAGGTCATGAAAAGGGTTATAAAAATTGCTTGACTAATTTTAAATAATAAATTAACAAATGGATGTACTCCCAGATTTTAAGGTATTTCAATATTTGCTTATGCAAAGTAAGTGTTACAAGTCAGGAAGGATGAATTTTATTTCTTGTATAAATATGGATGTTGGATATCTGTTGCGAGTGAAACGCTGCGTTGCCCTTGCTTCTCAGGAAAACAATGAATGACAAAATGAACTTTTTTTAATGACATTTTAATTTGAATTGGATGGAAATTACTAATGAGATTCTGATTGGAATCTTTTAAAGGCATGCACATTACATGAAAGAAACAAAGAAGAAAGAAAAGCAGTGTCTTTTTCAAGATTTTTTTAAAAAATAAAATCTCATGACTGTTTCTAATAAGACCAGCTGTGAGCAGGAGTCACTGGAAAATGAAAGGATGTGAAGCTGAAATGAAACAGTGTTTAGGATCACATTCGTCACTTCCTCGGGTTCTGATCTTGTATTTCAATTCGTTGCTTGGCTTTGTCTCGTTCACAGAGATGACCTTGTTCTTCACTTTGGGCTTATTGCAGCAGTGGGTCTGGTGACTGTGAGCTGTTAAAAGTTTTCTCTTGTAGAAATGAGAGACTCTCTTGATGGTGTTAGGATGAGATTCAAGGTGATAAGGACCCCAGGCTGGAATAAATGTCTCATCAGTTCCTTCTCTTTGGATATGGGATAGTGTTGTCAGTCTAAGCATCGGGAGTTTGGGAAAATCCCTGCCACATTGTAAGAAATCTTACAGGAGTCTAAACTGAGCTGAAACAATCTCAAGAACACCATACTCCTCACACTAACAGTAGCTGAAAACAAAATTTCTCTGTGCCTTTCCCATTTTGAGAATACAGAGAGATCCCTAGATGTGGTCATATTTTCCTACAAGAGGCAGTATAGCAGGGAGAGACAAAATCCTATACAGTGAGAAAGGCTTGCTAAAAAAGTATGTATTATAAAAAGTACAGGGATTCCTCACTCTTCCTCCTCTCCTAAACTTTTACATTCCCCAAATCACGACACTTTCACAAATTGACTGTTCTGTACAGATGAAAGTTTCCATTTATTTCCTTGGTCATTCTCCTTTGCCTCATTTCTCAGCTTAATAGTTTGTAACTTTTGTTCCTGATAAGAAAGATCACCTTCCTCTCCTCTTACAGCTGCATGAGAGATGCCTGCCATGTGATTTACTGCTGAGTTGGGGGAATGATTTGTATCGGAAGGTCCCTCCATTCAGCTGTAATTTAGAGCCATTTCTTAAATTCCCCAGAAAGTTAACTTCTGTGAGCTTCCCCTGCTTTGTACCCAGCCCAGAAAATAAATATGCATCGTCTTCAGAATAGTCCAATCAACATACGGGCAAAAGTGAAGAGAGTGATTGGAAATTGAAAGCGGCTATTTGCCGTATATCAAGAAGGTACTTGGGATATATTGTCTTTCCTTATGGGATGTGAAGGGAGCTACAGGCAAAGCTCACGTATGGAGTGCTCTCACCGGAAGGAACAGATTACCAGAGGAAAAAATCCTTTAGACAATGCCTACAATGGAGCAGCCCAAATGTATTTTGTTCTGATGGGACTTTATAACCCCAGTGAACTATTACTCTTTCTTTCCTGTTTTCCCCTCTCCCCACGTTTGCCCCTGAGACTGGCAGCACTGACAAATTTGTCTCCTCTGAAGAAAGGAGAAGAGGAAAAGAAGAGGAAGGGGGAAAAAAGGCAAAAAAGGGATAAGGCCCAATTTTCATTACCCAGATAGCTCACCCATATCATGCTATGGGGTAGCTGTCACACACTCCCACTTAGAGGAGACCATACTCTATGTGACGGCCAAAAGGCAAAGTCCAATACGAACTGGATCCAGCTAAAGAAGTAACAGTTTCACAGTTAAAGATGGATCTGATTTTATTGTTTGGGGTGTATTTTATGTCTTGATTAGTATTTCCCAGCATGAAACACTTGTTTTTTTCCCTTTTCATTTCTTCCAAGTGGCAGAGAAAGGGTGATTTTCAAATGAAGAGGAAACATCTCTTATTTCTCTGCAGTGCTGCCTTCATCCTCTGCAGAGGAGGGGGTGATGTAGATATAAACCAGGACAGAGTTTGATTGAGGTGGTTTCTAGAAAAGTGGTGCTGGCTATATGAAAACAGGAGTTTTATCACGGTGACTGTGCAGCCAGCCACGTAGCAAACGTGTGGTTGAGATGACTTGCAAGTGACTTCCCTTCCATTTTTATTTTTGTCTGTTTGTTTTTTGAGGTAGGCCTTAGTTTGCTTCTTTATAATAAAAGCCTTTAAGTGTTTTCTGTTTGTGTGTTTGGCTTATATTTAAAAATAATGTATATTGCTGTGTCTTGAAAAGATCAGAAATATGAAGTTACCTTTCCTGTGTTTTCCCAGAAGACTGCTTGTATTTGCCAGAGATACTGTATGCTCTAGAATCTTAACTGAAGAGACAAGTGAATTTTTAAGGCAAGTTATTTATGTCTGATATGTTAATATCAGCTTTAAGTATTGATCAAAAACCCCCAAAAGCCAGAGGGCGCTAAATGGTTTGTTGCCAAGTTCCATTCCTTCTCAAGTCCTTCCAGCCTTTTGTGTCGCTCATGTCACTGTTTTAGTGGCAGTTGGTGAAGTCAGCAAATGACACCTGCTTTGGCATCCTATGGTAGAGGTCAAGGTGAGGGAGCTCTCTGCTAATACCTGTTGGTGAGCAAAGAAAATGATGACTCGTTTATGCTTCATTTGCATTTCTGTCAAACATCATGTGGAGCATTTGTGCTTCAACTAGTGTTGAGCTTTGAACTTTACACCACCACTGTTCCTGTGGAAAGTGTCAGAACGAAAAAAATACAAAATACATCTGCTGTGAATAGTCACCCCAGCCTAGACTGCGGCCTGGGACCATGGGGAAGGGAAACTTGAACAGAAATAGATTTCTTTCTTATGCTGTCAAGGATTCTCTATGGAACATTGCAGGTAGCTTGTTCTTTTAAATATGTAGAAGAAACAGAGATATTTCTAATGGGTACTTCCATCTAAAACTGTATGGAACAGTGAGCTGATAAAATAGTTCTGAGCAGCTAAAAATGCTTCTTTTGGCTTTTGTCTTTGTGACCATGTGTGAAAGCAAAATAACGCCCAAGCCCATGTGTGGCTCACAGCAGAGGTGCACGCTGTCCTCAGGAGGGTGAGCTGGGGGCAGTGTCCCGAGGGGTTGTGTGCGTGTGCCTGGGGCGCATGGGGGGATGGAGAGCCAACTGCTTTTCCTAAATCAGTGCTGTGTTTCTGGGATGGCATGGTGTGCGAGACCTGTGCCTCCTGCAATGGAGCAACCACCAGACTGGCCAGTTCTGGGTGTAAATGGGGGAACAACACTGCCTGATGCTGATATCAAATCTGTAAAGCTTCAGTTTGTGCTTAAACACAGTATTGCTTATATAGAGAGAATGTATATAATAACAATCTTAGCTTTTAAACATATTTTTCTTTGTATGTATAGTTTTCCTTCAGTGGGAGATTTTTTGTTCTTCATCTGAGAGAATATAAAGCTAGATAAAATTATTGAGATTTCTCTGCTGTAGTCTCATTAAGATACCAGAGCAGCTGGCAATGAAATGAACTCACGGATTTGGAAAAGCTCTTTGCTTTTTCATCCTGATGCATCTTGCCATGTCTCTGAGACTTGTCTTTGGTTCCTTGTTTAAATTTGGGGGTTCCAACCCACCAACCTGTCCTTTACTCTATGTATACAGCCTGCCCAGGAGGGTTGTGTTTGTAGATTTGAAATTGAGCTTTCAAAGTAGCGTTGGTAGGCTCAGGTGAGGCTGTTGTTCTTCCCCCACTATTTCCAGTTGCAGCTATTGGGAGCAGCGCAGACTTGAGCTTGGCTGTGCAAGCAATAAGAAGAGTAGTCTTCCAATTCTGACTTTATCCTGACTGATATGCTTAAAAAGAGTGAGAAAAAATAATGAAAGTGAGAAAGGATGAGTGATTCCAGATCACGTCTTGGTAAAAATTAATTTCCTACAATTGCTGAATTAATGTAATTAGTAACCAGGGTCTGTAACAGACAGAAAACATCCAGAGGGATTAGATCAGTAGTGAACAGTGTTCTTGTCCAAGGAACCCTTTTGTAAAGGAGAACTTTCTTAAAACCTCTACGTTAATTGTCAGGGAGTGAATTAGTTTGGGAGCCCTCTGTAGAAATGAATATTGGCAATATCCCAGAGATAGCTCTCTCTGGCCTTTACTTAGGGGTTACGATTATTTCAGGCATGTAGTAGGGCATCCCTGTAATACCACACTGTGGTTTTGGCTAACTGTGTATGTTAAAAGTAATTGTTATTAGTGGGAACAGTGTCAGTAGTGTACTTCTAATATGTGAAGGTGTACTGTGACCTGAGGGCTCCCTATAAAGGGAGAATGTTGTGAAATATTGCATCCTGGCTACATTTTCTTTTTCCACCAGGAATCTCCATGCATCTTTAGATGGTGGTGCTGCTTGTAGACAAAACCCTCTTGCTTTCCGAGGCAGTAAATGCTGAACAGACCAACTGGTGATCCAGCCCCTTTCTCCCCTGAGCCTTTCCAGGGGAAATTTTCTGTGAATGACTTTAGCAGAACCTCTTGAAGAGTCATGAAATACACAGCGATGAGATCACAAGGACTCTATTTAATAGGATTTCTTTTTCGGGGTCCCAAGAGTAATGTCATGCCAATAATTCACCACTGCAGCTCCCTTTCTATTTCTTAACAGCACTAAAGAACCCTAAACAGCTTCCTTCTGAAAAAAAGCATGCCTGCAGTTCACGGGCCTGATCCAAAATGCACAGCAGTCAGTAAACACTAATTTTAAATAATCTTTATACTAATCTGGTACCAAACCTGTTTGACACCAGTAGGTCTCAGATTTGCGTCTGGTTTAGGTTTCAGTGCATTTCACCCTTGTCAGTTTTTAGAAAACAGAAACAAAACAAAAAAACCTCAAACCTGGAGAGCAGCAAGGAAAACGACATTTTGAAGGATGGACTTGGGCCAGACCAGGAAATGTTGAGTTATTCCATCAAATTCATTGAAGTAAACATATTTATAAACATAGTCATACTCGGCTCTGGCTTTGCACAGAGAATTCACATAGTAAATGGGGAAAATAGAACCATTGTCCAAAACAGAAAACATTTCCTGAACTCACTTAACTTTTCTTTCTGGGGGAGAAATAAAATCTAGGGGAGAGGGTGAGCTTTGTAGCCAGATCTTGCAGATCATTCAAAGGGGATGTGAATAAGGCAAGTGTTTTCCAGATTCCAGACCTGAGGAAGGACCTGTCCTGAGGGGTTGATGGTTGGAGCATTTCAGCTGGACTCTGCAGCAGTCTCTCCCAAGTCCTCAATATAAATGACATACTTCCTATAGCTCTCAGGTCTTTGAATCACACCCAGATGAGAATGTGATCTTTCTCAGGGGACCTTGCTATGTGTCTGTGTTGTAGGTGGATTTACTGGGTAAAACAGGTCCTTCAGCCATGAGTTTTTAATGTGAATTTGAGGCAAGCAATTGGGAAATGTGAGGTAGAGTGCCTTTTTGACACAATTCTGCCTTTTCTACTTCTGAGCGTGAATCAGAAAGTGCAAAATGCAGAAAATATTTTTTGTAGCGTTTGAGTATCGTAGGATAATCTCATTTGAAAAGTCTTGTTCTCGTAACACTGGTATTTGGGAGGGCAGGCTGAAGCAGTGGGAATTAAATCTATATAATGATTTTTGGGTGCCTGAGCTACCAGACTATCATGCTAAGTATAACTGGTGAATGGGATGGCACTTATCTTTCACTGCCCAGAGTCCTTGTCCTTTAGCAACCCCCTGAAGCCTCAGTCTTGTCTGTCATCTCTTCGGGCAGATCATAGACATCTCCCCCAAACCGTTCTTCTCTTAAAGGGGATGTTAAGCAGGAACACAGGATTAAAGAAAGTGAAGTTTGCTTGCAGCTGCTATGTCCTGTCTGTTCCACTTAGCATCAGTGGTATTAAATGCCTTCTTTTGGGTGTCAGGTTCTGTATGTGCGTAGCACCAAATTGCCAGCACAATCCAACACGCTGATCGCTCTCCCTCTGCTGATTGGTTCCACCTTTGTATCTGTTTCCTACCCCACTGACTAGTGTCAGCAGCCTATTTGATGTTGAATGAATTAGCACCAAAGAAATAACTGATAAAAAATACACATTACCACCAAGCAAACTACAAAGAAGGAATTGGCTTCCTGAAGTTAGCGATCAGTAAGCATCTGGGAACTCTCAGTGTCTAGGAACAGAGTACATTTTGCTACAAATATTTTAGCTTGATTAAAAATTTCTCCCTAAAGGAAAGAACCAATTCCAACACACAAATGGTATTTTGTGTTGAGGCAGTCGAAATAAAGGTTTTCCGTCATGTAAGTGTGGAGTTCGACGCTACAGAAAGAAGTTATCTTTCATGCAGAATGGGCATTGCGTGCTTGTTACAGTTTTTATGTGTCTAAATACGAAATTTCCTCCAAGTACATGGATGTTGACAGGGCAGAGGATATGCATGTCCCAAGCTAATCTTTGGAGAGAAAGATGCAAATAAAAGCAGTGATAATAATGAGAATGGGCAGCTCATGTCCATGAGCTTTTTGGGAACCAACACAATCCTGGCTGCTGTGGTGGACTAAAGCCAGAGAAATCTCTCTTTGTTGAGGTCATTTGTGGAACATCCTGAGTATTGTTTTAAAGCAAGGGAACTTTCTGGGAAATCTTTCATAAGTGTTTTCATCTGTAATTTGATGTCAAACTGCTGCAGAGACTCTCTCTGATATTCAGTACTGGTCCTGTGTACATTTTTTTGTGTTAAAGCCTTTTGAAGAAAGGCTTTTGTGAAATGAACATTTCTCACCCCTAACTTCAGTGAAATGATCTCATTAGGGAATTCAGTCTGCTCCTGTGCCTGACACGCAGCTCCAAGGGGTCTCGCACAAGCAGGTATATGACACCTCTGTCTTCCCGTACATCTACGGGGAAAAAACAACTCTCTGAGAATCCTGATGGCTATTTTGCTTGGTCTCAGATACAGAATCCTCAGTTTTAACAATTCCCCGGAACATCCCTTCCAGCCAGGGCACCAAACAACGCTGTTAGCTCTGGATACGTTGGAATCTATGGCAGGTAAAAGTGAAAGTTTTTGGTGGAGAAGATATACTTGAAATATTTCCTTAGAAACAAAACATCCCTCTTCCCAAAATGTGAGCTGTGGGTTAAGGTGTCTTGTAGCATGGATTCTCCTATGAACAGAGCACTACATTTTTTGCTGCTGCTGTGTTAAAAACCCTCAACCTTGCCTTACTGATATCTTTATCAAATTCTTGTTGAAACATGTTTTTAAAAAAAAAACAACACACACACACAACCCAGCAGTGAAAGCTCTGACTTAACGCCTCATGTTCTTCTCAGATTTCCAAAGCGCTGAGGCCTTGAGAATATGTTTCCAATATCCTCCCATCTCTCTCTGTTAGTGTTTTACTCAGCTCCATGCTGCGGAGGTCCTGACCCCTGCAGTCTCCAGGGGAAGGGGGTGGGAAGGGGGGTCAGGCCATGTTAAAAAGCTGCAGGCCACAGCCTGTGAAATAAGCCTGGTTTCCTCCACTCCTTTAATACATTTAACCTGGAAGAGGCCGTTGCTGGCCAAAGATTAGATTACCAATGTTGGCATGTTTGGCCTAACAAATGGCAAATGGATGACGTGCCAGGCAACAGCTAATCACTGTTGACACAGATCTATTGCGAGGCCTTTTAGAGGAGGGGATAGTTCATATCTGCAATGAAGTTTTCTCTTGACGACTGAAAAGAGAGTTGAGAAGGCCACCGGAATACCTGTCTCTTCGAATCTGAGGACTCCCAAACTGTGTGTCATTTTTTAAAGGTCTCACCGGCCCTCTCAGAGGACGATCTAAATGTCCCGGCCTCCTCCAGGCAATAGGACATGAGAGCTTGAACCTTTCTCATCGCAGACCTGCTCTCTGTGTGTGCATGTGTATCTATATATACACCTATATCTTGACTGTCACTAATTCCTGGGCAAAAAAGAAATGAATCGTTTCTGCAGTGTTGATTTGAAAGGCTAGTAGGGTCAACCAGCCTTACTTAGAGAAATGTTTTTCTAAATGCCTTTCCATGGTCATGGCTTTCAAAGTGTTTTCTGGCTCCTTTTCTGTGCAGTTTCTCTCACAAGAGGGTAGAAGTGGGAGGTAATGACCAAGATGCAGCTGGTCTCTCTGGCTGAGCCAAGGCCGCTTTGCAGTTCTTGAGCAAATTGTCTGCTCTTCGGTTCCTCTAATGTCTAAAAGTCTGTGTTACATCTTTTGTTTGCATGCTGTGAGTACTTTCACCTCTGCTCTTGGGTCACTGAAGAAGAAAGGTAGTAATTCTTACCCCAAGTGCACCGTTTTGTGAGTTCCAGTTCCAGGTTTATGCTATTTTAATTTTTTTGGAGGGTAGGATTGATAAGGTCTTGGAAAGACTGGTGACAGAAAAATCTTCCTAAATTATAGCTTGTCATTCCTATTAGTATTTTACATCCAGAATATTCTTTACATTGTTTTGCTAAGCCTTGGACTTTTTCAAACACTGCTGTGTGATACCCAGAGCTGCATGTGTTACCTCCTGTTTTGCCGAGCTTATGTTCATTCAGCACCATTGCACAGAAGTGCATTTTGCACCTTTATAAATATTCTGACAAAACTCATCAAAGGAAGTAGCAGAGCCTGGTTCCTCATTCTGTTCTGAGACCTGCTTGCTCATGTTCTCTCTAGCTCTTTTGTTTCCATAATAATATTTTTCCCATAACTTTTGAGTTGTGTTTTGCACCATTTGTTCTCTGAGTTTCCTTTTGAGCTTGCTTCGTTTTCTAAAATTCCTTCTCCAGGGGAGCAGAGCACAGATACTCAGTGCTGTTATGGTTTCCACACTTGAGTGGGAGGCTCCTTTTTGCATTGCTTCCTGTAATTACCATGCGTTCTTTTTAATGGAGACTTGACGTGTGTACCTGTCACTGGTATCCTCTCTTCCTTGCTGATGTGACCCAGCAAGAAAGATTCTTCTCCGTGTGTAATTGACCTGAATCTCGAAAGGAAGAGTTGTCTAATAGGTAAAACTATTAGTCACAAGATCTCAGTTCTATTCCTAGCTGCTATCTTATATAGACTTAGTCAGACTAATTGTCTTTTAGATTTGCAGTTCTTCGAATCTAAAATTAGATTGAAATGTCTTACTGAATAAGTGAGCTCTGAAGGCTTACCAGGGCAAGGAGGAGGAGCAGAATTGTTCTGAACCACTTAGTAGTCTAAACAAGGTTGGGGGAAGGAGACTGCAGTAAGGTCCTGTTTGAGAGCTCTGACTGTTGTTTGGGATAAGACCAGGCTATTTGGAACCCTCCATGCAAAATCAAAGAGCATTCAGATGAGATGTCTGTCTGTTAGGAGAGACATAGGCTGTGTTTTGCATAAGGAAAGATGACTGGATAGGACATGGAAGTAGTAGGTGAAGGAAGGGGAGAAGGAGAGTACTTTAGCAAAGTGGAAAATGTAACATGCTGAAGCTTGACATCTAGTAATCAGCAAACAGGCTGAGATTCAGCTAAGAGGGCACACATTTTGTTTGCCTCATTGAACTGATGGCATTAGATCCATAGCCTTTCTTTCTGCTTTCCTGTTAGTATTTAGAGCTCATATGCTTGATGGCAGAATATCATTCTGGTACCTTTCTTAAGAAGGCATCTGTACAATTGTATTTGATGCTGTTGACAGCCTGGTCGGCTGCCAGTCAACTTTATCTTCAGTGTCTGATTTCAGTTATAAGAATTTCTGTTGCAGATCAATCTTATGCACCTAGATGCTTCAGATCTTCATAAACTTTGTCAGGCTAGGCTATATCATGTATAATTTTTCCTTGGTCTAGACCTCAACTTACCGAATTTTAGACACGTAACTTTTGTCAAGTCAAAGTGAGCTGTTTGTATTTCCAATAGTGAAGAAAAATAGGCTGTTCTCCAGGGAGTATTCATCCTATCTTGAAATGTAAGATGCATGGTTGAAATCAAGGAGTAGCCCTTTGGAAGCACCTGCTTTGTCTTTTGCAGATAAAGGGAATCTAGGTGACTAGTTTAGACCTGGAAAGCTATTAGTTGTGGGAAATTATTCCCAACCCCAACTTCTGAGAGGAAATCTGTGCTAGATGTTTAAGATTGAGTACCTCTGGGAACAACGTAAGGTCTTCAGGTGCCTTCAATACCATTGCCAATAAATTCCTGCTAAATCTACTAGCACGTGTTTCCAGGTTTTGGACAGTGGTGTGTTAGTGGAGAAGGCAGTGCTTTGCCTTGGCTCCTTTCCTGTTCCTGGCTATTGGGAAGGCCAGTGCTTTATTACTTCTGTACTGACAAGATGTATTTCTCTTTTATTTCCAGCAGGGCTATCCAATACCAAAAGGAGTATGAGATTTGTCTTTCTGAACATAGTTACTGAGAGGAGAGTACTGAGCATGGCTGCACATTGATGAGGCTCATGCATTTGTGAGGCCTGATCTTTTTTTCATAATTTATTTACATGCTGGCTTTAGAGTATTGTTTTTACATCCATAGCTGGTTTGGGGAATACTTAAATGTTTTGTTTAGCTTTAGTAACTGGAGGAATTAATGAGTCTCTCTACCTTATAGACACATGCAAGTGGGATAGATTTCTGTAAAGGATGAGTCTCACTTGCCAGGGTGGGCTTGCCTTCTTGGAGCGGTGGTGGATCTGCAGGAGGAAGAAGGGGGTGGGTGAGAAATTGTAGACACATTGTGGTTCATTTGCAGCAGTAGCTGTTGAAATCAATAAATGTGCTTCTAATTTATACACAGGTGTAAGAGTACTACAAAATACAACCATTAAAGGTAATTTTGAGTTTGCATTTAAGTGTGTCCTTACATTGTTGGTTACATGTACTGGGATTGTGTGTCCTCAGTTTGGTTGTTATGTGCGCCCCATGCTCCTGTCCATAGGAATGTGTGTAGTTATAGGCCCTGTGTTCCCCATCAGATGTAAAATGCTTGTATCCAAGTAAAAACAAGGGAGGGAAATAAAACAAACAAACTTTTTTTTTTTTTTTGCCAGGAGATACATTTGCCACTTTTGTTTTCTTCAGAAATGAAGAGTAAAATAACGGTGAGGAGGCAAAGGGAGGAGGGCAAATCTGTACGCAAGGGGGGGCTGCAGTTGGGAAGGACAGAGCCTGTATTGCTGTATAGCTCATGAAAGTCTCATCAAGCTCTGTCTCGGATGCTGAAAGCTGTTCCTTGGTCATGCGTGCAAAGGCTATGAGATGGGGGTAGAGTAGGACCTGGGGGAAGGAAGAGAAGAGAGCGAAGATGTTGAAGGGGGTGGGGAAGATGTGGAAAAAACAAAACAGTTACAGGGCAGAGGAAGGGAAGGATGGGTCTAGTTTAATTAGGAGGGAACATGAGGGAAAGCTCAAACAGCACACACACGCACACACACGCACACACCCTCTGCTCCACACCCTCTACCCCCCAGAAAAAAAAAATTCATCGCACCGATTTTTTCATGGTCTGGCAGTCAAGTGATAAAATTATCAGATGAGGGTCCCATTCTCCTTTCCTGCAGTCACTTTCGCCAAGTGCACCACGTCTGAAATAATGAAGCAGATTTGATTAAATTTTCGCTGGCTGAAGCAGCCACGCTAATTTGGAGATGGGCTTATTAGTTTAATGACCGATCCAAATAATCAGAATTCATTAGCATTAGTGCCACTATTGTCAGCTCAACATTAGCCCTGGGCTCCAGTACACAAAGATGCATAGTTATATATTTATAGAGAGAGAGGCTGTATTTATACACAGTGAAAGAGAGGGAGAAAGCGAAAGAAAAACTATACGTGTGCATTTACATTTTATATTCTTATTCTTATCCCATACTGCGCATCCTAGTCCATTCGCAATCTACTAAAAGAAGAATCAAATTATAATGTGGCTTTCTGAGAGAGTGTTGGTCTTGGCCAGCCATGGGTAATCCAGCCTGACACTCTGCGTAGGTAAACTTCGAGGCCCAATTTGCAAATAAAGGCAGTCGGGGTTTTCTTGCTATAAGATGCTGTTGACTTTGATGGCCATTGCTTGGATCCAGGGATGCTGGGAAAGTGCTTAGGGTTTGGAGATGGGACAAGCTCAAAGAGAAGCCCAGAGATTTTAAGGTATTTAATCTGCTTCTCACAAAGCACATTTGAAATGAGTTATCTGTCAGTTGGTGAAAGGCTCTCAGAAAGGCTTTGGGCCTTATTTTTGGTCCTCAGGAAGGGGCGATCTGGTAGTTCTTCTACCAAAATCAATGAAGCTTGTAGAAGGTTGGCTTAAATGAAGAGAAAAGAAATTCAGTTCCCAGAGCTCTGATGGTGGTAGCAACTTAGCTGTCAGCTCCAACTACTGCTCAGTTAAATGCAATAAAACAAGATTAATTTAACATTAAGGCTGCACAAAATGTCAAAAAATACAATTTATGAACCATGATGTTTACTCAGGCTGGCTGCATGTCATGTCTGTCTGCTGATAAACATCTTTTCATGTAGAGAATACTGTATTAAAGTCCCACACTTAGCAGGAAATGCAGGAACGTGTGAGACTACTTATGCTGTATGAAAGAATGTACGTTATAGTTAATAGTGGTATTTGCATTTCCTTACATTATGATCTTTTAAAATGGTACAATTGTATCACTGTTGGGGTTGGGGAGCGGGTTACTTAATATTCTTGTTTATAATACCTAGGTTAATATGTATCACCTTTAGCTAAACAAAAGCATACCCCGGTGTCTATTACTTCACACGACTTGCCATGCCTGTGTAGTGTGTCAGAGATGTTTGGTGGGAGAGCTGTGTAAGATCCAAACCTGACCTGACAGACATTGTGTCTACTCCCATTTAACTGCTGTTGAAACACAGGTGTTCATCAGACAGCATCTAACATGTCTTGCTTGTTTGCTTTTCTTCATTTCTTTGCTCCTTTGAACAGAGGTGATTTTTTTTTTCACCTTTACAACTCACCTGAAGGGACATTCCATCATAATTATATTGACAAAATAAGATATATTAAAATAATAATTCAGAGACTGGGAATAAATCACTAATATTTGGGGAAGCATTGTAACACCCATCTGTCCATGACCTGGGTTTATATATTGATGTATTGAGGAGAGCTCAAAGCACTGGAGTCAGATGAGTAATAGCAAAGTCAAAAGCATTTGCAAACATAAGGATGATTGACTACAGTTTCTCTACCTGATTCATTTAAACACTTCGAAAGTTCTGTGCTGCAGGAAGATATGTTAATTTTAACTTTGGACCTTTGACTTAGATGTCCAAAGTGGGGTCATTGGCCCTTTGACCTTCTCTGCAATTGGTGGAATCTGGAGAGAACAGCAGAAAGGTCCATACCTGAATCACAGACTTCCTGTTTATTAAATAGGTTTTAAGGACTGACGAGGAGACTCTTCCCTTGCAAGTCTAGTGTCTCAGAGAAGTATGTCTCTTGGAGAAAGGGTGTTTGCTTTAAGTGGATGGTTCATTCAGTTGCTTTCATATAACCGCTGGCATCAGTCGCATTACTCAAGTATGGAGAAATGAAAAAATTCACATTTGCCTTTACTAACTGTAGCTCCTCAGTAGTTACACCTCTTGGGGTGCTTCCTTGCACCTTACTCATTACCAATGGATGGTCTCACAGTGTTACCTGCCAAGGTCTTTGCAGCTGCTCTCAGTCTGGTCTGGCAAACAAATATCTGGAATAAGCGTTCCTCCAAGAATTAGCTGGGGTATTATAAAACCCTTATGCCTTTCTACTTTTAGTAACTTCAGAAATTTTCCCTTCTACATGGCCTTACATGTTGCTTTGGTAATTTAGAGTTACTTCTTTTTTTTTTTTTTCTTCTCCTACAGAGATTTGCAATAATGGGAAGCTGATGTTACTTTAAATATTACTTGTTCATATAAAAGCTTTTTAAAACTTGAAAATCCAATTTTTTTACTACAGGTTCTTTGACTTTTAAAGTATAACAGAAGTTCTCTGGCCTGGACTAGATATTTCAGGCATATTATGACTTTAAAAGTTAGGAACACAAAAACTGGAAAAAAGACAACAGGTGAAGTTTTCATCGTCTTGTAACTTTTGGGTTGTCCACTCTGCCGAACAGCTTACATTGCAATTCAGCCAAGTTAGTAGGAAGTAGACGTAGTTGGGGGAAAAGTGCTGCAGTATTCCAGATATGAATCTAAGCTAGAAGTGGTCAAAATGTTTTGATTTTCACACAGAGAAAAAGGGGCTGTTGTACCCAACCAGGCTGTATTCTGCTGGACATCTACTTGGTGGAACAAGTTGAATGAACCCAGGTATTTGCTTTTTGTTTGGAGAAAGAGATATGTGTCTCTCCAAAGGAGAAATAGTTTCAAAGGAAGAAATTAATCTTTAGGAGAAAGATCTGGAAACCTCAAAAGGCCAAATGTAATTTTGCAAACTGTGTATTTTGAAACTAATAAATAGGGGCAGAACTTGGTGGGGTAGCCTGGTCTGACAAACTGAGAACAGAAGGAACTTTTAAGAGTAATGAGGAAGAGGGAAATTTGCCACACAGCAGAATGGGGAGAGCGGTCAGTGAATAGGCAGTGATTGTGCTGTTAGTATTTGTTGTTAACCAAAGGTCAACTTTCTTCAACTGTTGTCAGAAGATTTTATTTTTTTTAAAAAACCTTTGAATTCTTCTGTCCCTTGCATGTGAGTAAACTGGAATTAACACCAGGTTTGGGAGATGAAGTGAAGTAAATGAGGTTAAGACTGGCCATAAAATGCCAGCAACATGTTGTTTGCAGCATCTAGAACTGAGACCATAAACTGTTTCCCTGTGTTTTCAGAAGTATCAGGTAAAGAATTCAGTACTGGTGTTAGAGTTCACTTTTTTACTTGTTTTCACAGGCTGTAGTTCACCGAGTCTTCTTTCTTGGGTACATTTGATCACTCCATCACTGCATGGGTGCAGTTCTTGTCACTGATGGTGTCTCCTCATGACTGCTGGGCATGGGAGTGGGATCTTTTTAGAAGTCCTTGATCCTGTTTAGCCATCTGAATAAGTGAATGGACTTTTATGATTGCTTGGTTTGCCAGCGTCTGGCATTTTTGGAAATCTGCCCTTCTTTAAGGGATTCGATAGATGTTAAGTTCTTTGAAATCTGGTGCTGATTTGATGGGTTTGAGTGCTTTAAGAATCTGACTCTTAGCTCATTCAATAGTCTGACTCCATGTTTCAATTTTGGATGTAGTTCAGAGTGATAGCTGTTATGCTTGAATAGCTTTTGGTCTCTCAGTTCATGTAGTATTGGGCGTTGGAGGTATCAATCCTGGTTTTTGCTTCGTCATTAACTTGTTCCGCAGATGAGTCATTTATTTTTCCCTGTGATCCGTTGTCCTGTGAGCTGGGGAGTCGTCTGACTGTGTCCAGTTTTTACACTGGGTTTGATACTGTGTTATATCCAGAACCGAGCAACTGAAATTGGAAGCAGCCTGTGATCATTTTACTTTTCCTGTCCTTCCTTCCCACCTAACGATGACAATGGCAGAAGATGATGGCTGTTTACATGGGAATCACCATACTGGATTCAATCAACGGCCTCTGCAAGTGAAATCAATACCAGATGTTCTAGATGAAAGTGCATGAGTTCCGCTGAATGAAGAATTTTGCAATTATGTGCCCATAGATAAATTCATAGTTTAGCTCAAGTTTTAGCCCCAGATGTACAAAATAGGGGAGTTACTATCTGGGGACCTCTGTTTTGAAATTCTTTCCAGGGAAACAGATGCAGTAAATGTTAGAGGTACCTCTTCTTCTTTGCACTTTGCATACCCTTTCCCTCGTGGCAGGAAATTCTGGCCGCATAATAATGCATCATATTGTAAGTTCAACTTTGATTCTGCCTTTACTGCACCCATTTGCTGTATAAAGACAGATCTTAGGAAAATTTCAGGCATTTAACAGCTGTAGAACTATAAAGGTATGTCTTAGCCCTGACCACAAAGAACGGTCCCAAAGAACACGCTGCTTAGAAACTTCTTAGTCTTTCTCATGTCCTCAGCTTTGTTTTCTGTCTCAAACGTTACCCATGCAAAAGAGCGCCTGAAGCACAGATGGCAAGTGGGCAACTTCAACATCCTGGGAAGTATGTATGTGTAGGAAATCCTGTGGCCTGATACTTTTATAGGGTAGGTTTATACTTGCTTTGCTAGTCTTAATTTGCCTATAATGTTGTCCCTGGATGCTTCATTATAACATGACTTACAATATGCACTCTCATTCTAGGGAACAGTAAGTGACATTCATTTCTCTTTAAGTAGATGCGTATTACATGTAAGATCACCATCACGAGGTTTTGCAAGCCTTACACAGTAAGCCTTTCTTTCTTCCATTAATTCTAGTTGGTATTCCTGAGTGCTAATGCTTAAACTAGGATTTGATTCTGCAGAAGTTGAATTGATCTTGCTGGGTCAGCTTTGGCTCCAACTGCTCCTTGCCACCGGTGAGGTTTTTCTGCTCTCTCAGTTGGCAGTGGGGGGTGTATAAGTGAGGACAGTTTGGGAACTTGTTTCCACTTTGGCCGTGATGAGGGGAGAGATCTGCATATGATTGCTTGTTCACTAATTGGTTGTTAAGAATCAGATACAGAAAAATTGGCACTGAGGGTGTTCCCGCATAGTTAAAATGTCTGCTGGCATCTGGCCCACCTTTCTGTGAGATCAGGTCCTCTGTCTTCTCTAGTACTGTATTGAAGACACAGCTAGCATAAGACTGGCATTGCCAAAAGGCAGCCAGAAGGTCCAAATGACCTCCAAGTGTCCACTGAAGTTTGGATGGCTAGTGGGAATGTCCGTGGCTAATGTACCCATGGGGATTTTAAAGGGGCATAAATGCTTCTGTGATGAATAAAATTGAGGAATAAGCTTGAGAGACCTGTACTTGAGAATAGGAAGAGTCTAGAGAGAATACAGAGTAGTGTCAGGAAATACTATGTGTGTAGGCACTTGTTAAGGGGCCAGGACATTGAAGGAAAATGAGAGTCTCCCACAACAGGATAGCCGCTAAAATACATGACATAAGAAACCAGGTCTTCCAGAAGTACGAAAGGATCACTGTAGTGTACATAATTACAGGGATGAGAAACCTCTTTTGTTCCAGTAGAGGTAAAGCAAAGTTTAAGCTCTGTGTAGGATGTCTGTATGTCAGTTCTGTTGACTGCGTAACCACCGGGAATGAGTCAGCTGGCGCTGACCAGTAATGTCTTTCCCCAAGCCATGCCAGCTCTAGTCTGGGCAAATCAAGAACGTGTCAGCTTGATGGTACAAGGATGAGCAAGTCTGCAACACCTAAAAGCTGGCATGAGAGAAGTATACTTCAATTTCCTACACAGCTGGCATGTATCTGCGGCCAGCAGGCTTGATGTGAGCCAAGTGCATAACCGAATGACAGTATGAGTTAGAGCCTGGCTGTTGAAGTGCAAGGTTTTCACACAGGATCCTGTCGGAGGTGGATGGCCTTTGTGCTATTGTAGGAAAAACCTGGAAGCCATGAAACACCTACAAATAACCACCTGGTTTATTGTCTTACACACCATACTGTATGACAACCCGTCTGCACATGGACTAGAAAGGTTTTCTGGAGAAATTTAAAAGCTGTTCTTGGTGAGACCAAGAGACCACCAAGAAGGTAGCAGCAGAAGCAGGTATGTGTGGTACCCTGTAATTACTGCTTACAACAGCCTGTTTTGGTGGCCAAAAAGGTACCCAGAAATGGTATCAGCTCAGCATTTTGTCTGAGTGGTTTCTGGAACAGCAGTTTCTTGTGACTTGTGTTGGAGAACTGGCCTGGGAGGAGCATCTGGGGAGAGCGGATTTGGAAGGGGCTTTGCCAAGCGCCTAAATATCGAGGTTGAGTGTTTTTCACTTCTCCTTGTTTTGAGGCGATCTTTGCTCTTCTCAGTAATCCCCTCGTTTTCACACTCTTTGTACTTCCCTGTAAAGAAAGAACTTATTTCCAAGGAACCACAGGTTGTGCACAAGTCATTAAATAGTGACAAGTTCTGGCTTAGCCCTTTATAGACTTCTGATTTACCTTACATGTTGTTTTTTGATTCACTAGGAAAAAGATACTCTGCTATGTAAAAATAATACATTTATAACAACAGGATATTGTTTTGTAGAAGAAAGTGTAATAATTACCATCTGAACAAATTTGTTGGCTTTCATTAGAATTAAAATGCACATTCAGGTGGAACATTATTTACTCTATAGACAGCTGAATGTAAAACGCACCAGCTAAGGTCCTTTACCAATTTTTTGAAATTGGAAGTTTCAATTTTTTGAAATTTTCCATTTTTTTGAAATTGGAAATTTCAATTTTTTGAGATTTTCCAATTTTTTGAAATTGGAAACCAGTGTGTTACATTGCGTCATTCCCTGTGAGTATGAGGCAGTCTTTGACATTGGAAACTACTTTAGTTCTCCCTGTGATGTGCAGTTCCTGCCTGCTGGCTTGCAGGGCAGTGCCAAGAAGGCAGAACAGATACTCCTCGGGGTGTGGCTCTGCCCTGGCTTTACCTGCAGCCCCTCAGCTACACAGCACAACTGTTAATCTCCCAGTGGCCCACACAGCACCTCGCTCAGCCATCCACACCTGAAGGCGCTCAGGGAGTCATAAAACAAGGTGCTTTCTTGCGTTGCTAGGGAGTGGCAGCACGAAAGCTCTTTTTGGAGGGGGATTATGGGATATAAGCCATGCACCTACGCAATCCTCTGCATTTAATTTCTCTGATTTATTAGCGTGAGCTTCTTACACCTTCAGGGATGGTGTATTATCTTCCGTTTTTGCAAAAGGGGAATACCCATCGTTCCGTCCTCTGGTTGCTGACTGGCAGCCAGAGCAAAACCGATGGCTATGGAAGGTTGCAGAGCGGAGGTTTGAAAACAGATTGAACTGTAGTGGTATCGCTGCTCCTTGCAGACTTTCTAACTGAAAGGTGCTGTTGGATACAGGGGGGATTTAGAGCTCTTAAAGTCCCTGATTGCTGCACAACAGAGAGAAACTTCCAAGAGGAGCTTTAATCCAATGGCTGGGACTTCCAGGCTCCCAGTTCTGCAGGGATGTTCAGAGGGAGAATTGTTCTGACTGCGGCTTCCCAGGGTGGGAGGCTCTCTGCCCTGTTGCGGGGAACTTGCCCTGCCCCTGGGAGTGCTCTCCAGGACGAGTGCCAGCAGGAGTCTCTGGCAGCTGAGACAGCTGCTGCTTCTGTTTCACCTGGGCAAAAAGGGAGAAGAGAAATTCACTGGAAATGCTCTGAATACGATTCTGCTGTCTCATGGCAAATTCTGACTTCTGGTCATCTGAAGTGGGTCAGTACAAATCATTCTCTGTGGGCAACCACTGACAGCCGCAATGTGTTTCTGAAAGGCTGTTTAAGAAAATGATAAACTGAGAGGGAATTAGCTGTTGCGTGTTTGTCAGAAGTTTTCAGTGGTGCAAAATGCAGCTTTGATATTTCTCCATGGCTGTCCCAATTTCCACTTAAAAGAAAAAAAATTATTTTCAGTAAAGAGGCTCCTGACAGGCAATTATTGTAACACTGGCACAGGTTTTCCTTTCTCAAAATTGGCTCACTTAAGTGAGCCAAGATTACAACACTTTTTGGAATCTATTGGTCAGAGGTATGGAGCTGGCTTTCTTCTAAGTTTTCTAGTTCTTCTTGGCTTGGGATAGAGTAGGGATGCCAAAAGGTAGAGGCTTAAAAATCTTTCCTTTTGAAGTTAATCAAATAATTTGAACATTTCTCACCTCTACCTTAAGACTGTTGGGATTAATCCAGTAGCATATGGTAACCTTGAAAGACCTCCAGCACACATATCAGAGTTGTCTCTCTGGTTTTAGTATGTACGATTCTCCCCTGCAATCTTTCCTCATTCTTGATGACGTTAACAAATCACTGTACAGCTCTGTAGTATTTCTCTAGAGATTCCCCAAAGCAGCAGCAGCCGTGGCCATCTGAGGAGTGCTGAAAGATTGTGGCACTCTGTGTGCACTCTCAAATCTGTGCATTTGCTGGGCGACGGGAAGGGCTGAGCAGGGAGCCTGTGATGAAATACTTGGGCTCGCACATGAAATGTAAAGTCGCTTTCTTTATTTGCAGCCACTCTTACTTTTCAGGCTTGCTGTTTACAAACACAGTAACAGGGAGAAAACCTTAAAACGACTCTGAGAGCACCTTAGGAAGAAATACAAGGAAGCACTTTTGGAACTCTTGAGCTACAAGACATGTGCCTTCTGAGGCAGCCCTGTGGGAGTAGTTTAAAAGCAAGGGGCATGGTAGAGCTGGATGGTTCAGCGTTGGGTACAAACCTAGGAGCTGGTGGATTTATGACCAAGTTGTTGTCATTGCTTTGCTGCAGAATTTCTGTGTGATCCCAGTCAAATTGCTAAAAGTTTCTGTGACTAGAGTTGTGAGTTTGGAAATACGTATTTTAAAAGAGCATTTAAAAAAAAAACAACAAGGCCACTATGTTGGAGCAGGCCAGCCTGTTTATACTTGCACAGTAACTTAAGCAGCAACTGGTTTGTCCATAGTTAAACTTGCCAGACTTTTCCAAACGTCAGGAAAAGGACTAATTGTTTTTCGTCACCTGACAAAAAGCGTTGAGAGGATGAAAGGTTGTGCAGCTGCCTTTAAATTCAACTGTGAGGAGAGTGAAATTATAGAGAAACTGGATATATCACACCAAACTAGGGAGGTGAAGACAGTTCTTCGTCCATGAAGATACTTTCCCACCTTAGTGCAAGACAATGAAGGTAAGACCAAGGAAGGGGGCAATAGGCCATAGGCAGCATCTGAATTACTTCTTTTTGTCCAAAAGAACTGTTAAGTCTGTAAGATTTTAATGGAAAAGACCTTTGAGGTCGTCTTGTTCCAACACTGGATTATTGGGATCAGAAGGCACAGAGATCTCAGATGCTTGGCTTTGCTTTGCCACCCAAATAAGGAGTTTTTTCTGCTCCTGAGGTAGGAGGATTTACCCACTGAGCTCTTGGAGTAGCAAGATGAGAAAATCAAAACAGCAGCGATGAACAAAGAAGTTAATGTAGAAGAAAAACAGATGCAAGCCTTCGCCTAAAAACTGAACTGGTACAGAACTAGATTTTTTTCCCCCCCTGAACTTGAAAAACAATTCTAGTAATTGTGATTATTCCTTATGGGCTTTTTGTGGTGGGATGGATCCAGAATAAGAAAGTTCCGAAGCTCTTCAAGAAAGTTCGTTGTGGTATCAGCCATCCGGTAGTCCAGATTACGGCTGCAGTTAAATTCAGATAAAATCTGTACTTGCTTTGATTCAGCAAAGCAATTAAGCATGTGCTTTAGATCCACTTGGGATTTGAGTGTAACCTTAAAGTTAAGCATGTACTTAACATTTTGCTGAGCTGAGGCCTGAGTCTTTAACCCTTGCTAGAATATAAACTCCTTTGTAACAAGTGTTGGCATATAATAGGCCTGTTTCTCAATAATGTTTGATTTTTTGCAACCTAGAAGTCTTTCTCTCAGCTTCAGTGGGCTTTGGATCAGGGCCCAAGAATGCGATCCAGAAATAATAATTTACCATATTTACATTGCATGTAAATTATATATGAAGAAATGAAACAGCATAATGAATCAACCACAGGGGCTTTTCTTCCACTCTGATACCAGAAGAGAAAAAGCCTGTAGGCAGCTCACAACTTTTCTTACTAATACTCTTGAGCCCTTCTCTTATTAAGTCTTCTGTTTTCTCTGGCAAAGCCTCCCCTAATGTTACCCTCAGTACAACCTTCTTAGTCCATAAATGAGATTTTGATTCTGCTCTTATTAAAATGTACCACTGAGCACAGGGTTTACTGGTGGGAAAATCCCATTAAGTATTTCTGAAATACCCTTTAACTGCTTGATTTTTAAGATGATAGGCAAAACTTCACACTCCTCATAATTAGGTGAACAGTAGCTGATACTTACATTCACCACTCTGGCAATAGGAAGGGAAGAAAGTAGATATCAAGTCTTGTGTTTTAATGCCTTTGCTGTCTGAAGAGTGTGGAGGGCCCTAATGTTAATATAAATTGGTGCTTCCTGAGATTTTGAACCGGTTCTGTTCTGTCTGTGAGAATATATAACTAGGATGAAGCAGTCTAGGATCTGGTCCTTACACCTCAAAAATGTAAGAGTGAATCAATAGGTACCAGCTGGACCTCATAAAACAAGGACATATTTTGTATGCAAAAGGCTTCATCTTTCAGATGTGCTGTCTACAGGGCTGTCTCTGCACGGCCACAGGTGCGTTATGTGCATTGTACGTGCTGATGGCTCCTCACTTCATGTGGCTGCATGTATGCAATGAAGGGCTTTCTAGGCAGAGCTTCTAGTCCAAAGAGATTAAACAGAGATTTTGCAATAGTTTCTACTACTTTCATCACTGGAGTCTCTGGCTCTGTTTATTCTTTTGTGGTCTGTGTTTTTTCCCCAGAAACATCGCAGTGTTTTTCCTCCTTTGTTGTCGTTCTCTGAGATAGCTCATCCATGTTCCTTCTAACTGAATTTGGGGAGTCTCTGAATACTTTTAGCCTGAACTAATGCTTCAGATCTAATCTCTGGGAGAGGGTTTGAACTGAACCTTTGATTCAAAAATCTCTTCCTTGGGATAGGTAAAACATGGCTGCAAAATGCATAGCTCTTCTTTTGCCAGTTATTATTACTCCATTTGGTGAAACATTAGAGTAAGAGTATATTCATAAATAAATTTAAAAGGATTAATGCATGATGAATAGACTGTGTAAGCATATTACAGGCATGGTTATTATGTGATATAGGTGATCATAAGTCATGGTTAAATGCAACCTATTGACCAACTGGACTCTATAAAAGTCTGTAACAAGACATTAGCCACTTGTTAACAGAGCTAGTAATCATTTATTGATCTTACATGCAGTATTTATACATCCGCCACCCTAGAAAGTGTGGAATTCAATTCCAGGATCTACTTTCAAGTCCCACTTACTATAATGGGTGGCACAAACCTCTCACTTATGTATGTTTAACTGTCAGATATTGTCAGGACCAGTAAGAGGTGAATGCTGTCCTCAGGTGCATGATGGTCTTGGGCTGTATTACCATGGGTGTTGCTAATACTGGGTTGCCTGTGTTGGAGCTATGCGGAAAGAAGTAACTTGGGTTTTGTGAAGCATGTTGATATTTTTACATTCGATTTTGTTCAGATTGACGTGAAATACCCCGAATTTGAAACTCTTCACTAACAGGTTATGGAGACCATCATCAGGGTGGTCCAAGTGATGGGCTTCCTGTGAGACGAGGACTAGAAGTCTTCAGGTCCTCATTTCTGCAGAAGTCCAAGTAGACTGGTTTGCCAAGGCTCAAACACATCTCAAAGCTTATGTGAGAAATGAGGTAGACTGACCCATCTCTGCTGAATCTTTCTGTTTGGAAGAACTAGTAATTTCCAAACGAGAGTTTAGCTTGAATTTTTCTACCTTTCTTTCTTAGTACCGTCCAAACACAAGCAACAAAGCACTAACCATGCCAACACAGTGAGATAAAAGGCAAATAAGGCCTCCAAAAGGCAGAGTAAAAATATTAAAGGTGCTCCAGTGGCCAGAGATTTGGCCTTTAGGAGATGGGCGACTGATGTTAAGAGAGGATCAAATGGTCAGGGTGGGTTTAGGCAGGGAGAAGGAATAAAAAGGTGAAAGGTGCAGGGAAACGAAAGAGAAAGGAAGAGAGAAATGAGGAATGAGGAAAGAGACAGAGGCTGAAGGAATCACCCTTGGTAAAGTAAGGCAGTGCAATAATAAATATATCTTGGAAAACCCATAATACAGTCCTGCAGTGTAGAATGACATTATAAAGAGGCCTGCATTTCTCTCCTCCTTCTTCTAGTAGGATAAAGTAGTGATTTTATCATGAGAGTGAGAAAAAATGATGGAGTGGCACATCCATGAAGCAATACAGTGAGGAAATAGAAGGCGCACAGCCCTGGAGGCTCGGAGAAGATGGCCCTTATTCCTGTCTCTCTGTGTTCCTCTGGCTCTGGGACTCAGAGCACACACAGCCCATCTGATTTAATAAAGGCAGGAAGCAAACAGTGACGGAGCCATGAGAGACTGCAGATAGGGGTTGAAGAAGGGTCAAACTCATTAGTCATATGATGTGATGTAGTGTGTGGGGAGGGGGGGAAGCTTTGAGGGTTAAGAGGAATGGAAATAGTTACAGCACTCGAAAAATGGATGTTAACGTCGCTGACCTGAATGCTGTGCTGCAGTGTGACTTTTAGGGGTAAGGATAACATGCTGGCCTTTCATCCTTTTCCTTTTCTCACTTTGGGTCATGATTTTATAGTTTCATTTTTTCAGCCTTTTTCACTATTACTAAGAGATGGCTGTGTTTAGTGTTTGTAGCACAGAGGGACCCTAATCAGGCGTCCTTGAAGGGCTATGGCTGCTTCAGGGTCAAAATACCTGTCCTCCTTCAAAAACTGATGCTTTCTCCTAGTTGTAGCAGGGGCTAAGTGTAAGCTTCTCAAACTGTGTATTCCTCATTCAGCAAGACTTGAACCTTTCACTCACCTGCAGAGGCCCTTCAGAGGATATTTGTTGACCATGGCAAGTGGTGAAGCATAAACTAGAGAGATAACAAGGGAGAATAAGCACAACCACAGCCCACAGGAACCTAATGAAAGATGCCGGGATGGCCACTCTGTACGGTGGAGTTTTCCATGTGCCTTTGGAGCAAGAGCAGCGCGGGCAGCTGCCCTGGTGCCGAGTTGGGAGGGAAGGTGGTCGGTCAGTACCCAGTCAGAGGGTACCTTGCTTAATGTCTGTGCTCCAGCATGCAACAAAGAGCTAAAGAATGATCACAAATATACATCACCGCCATTATGAATTAACTTTCCTGAATATATATTCATTAAATGCACATTAATATTTTAGAAAGTGGTTTCCGTTGTTCTTTCCAGTAGGAAGTTCAAGAGTCCTAGGTACTGTGGTGCATTGCAGGACAAACTTCCCTCACGGCAACAAATCTGTTTATTTCTAATTTTGCCTTTTTTTGATTGAAAACAAGGATTTTTTTTTTTTTTTAAATATGAAACTAAAGCCAGTCATTATAGGCTTCACGTCAGAAGGCAATGAGAACAGATCTGAACTTTCCCTCAGAGATGTTTATTGAAGTTCAAGGGGTTTTTATCGCTCCCTCTTTCTTGCTGTGGAAGGAAATCCTAAAATAGCACAGCCAAAACTTTTTTTCTCAGCATGTTTCTGGTTCAGCAAGGAGTTACAATTATTGAGTCATAAAGGGTGGAAAAATGTGATTTTTAAGTGACAATAGTTTCCTATTTTTTCTCCTTCCTAATTTCTCTGAAGTTTTAAAGATATCTGCAAAATTCAAGATCTTACATACAACTTCCGCAGCTGGCTAGGGCAGGTCATGTTCCCTGAAGTTCCCATTTCTCTTCTCAGTTAAATAAGTAAATTTAATTTGGCAAAAACTCAGCCTGTACTAAATATTATAAACTCACCAGTCCTAAAGATAATTTTTCATTCTTCAGTGCCTGCTGCATCAGTATTGTCTCAAATAAATGGGCTGATGAATGAGAAGGATCAGGCTGTTAGCTGCTGTCGGATTAGTAAAACTATGCAGCTTGCTGCCCTCTGAATTGCTTGTCCTGAGTTTATAACAGCATCTATAGTTTAATGCAGTATCTTTCGTAGAGTCTTCCTCTCTCTCAGGGCTACCTTGTCACAGCTCTGCAGAAAATGGCAAAATACCTTTTGTGGACCCTTCAGGAACCCGAAAGCTCACATCAGGCTTCAAGCACTGGCTCTACCTAGAGTAGGGTAGAGATGGGACTGACAGAATATGTATTAGGCTGACTAATGGAGGAAGGCTGTATTTTTCATACTTATGCAATGGTTACAAGTGCTAGTGATAAATGGTGAATTAATGCTTATTAGATATGCTGAATGGTTTAGAGCTGCAGCTGAAATCCTGGGAATGTAGATACTATCAATTGATGGATTAGTTGTAATCTCCTAACAAGGGCTGTATGACTAGACTATTTGAAACGCAACATTTGGAATAGATTTCCCTGCTTGTTTGGCCTGCTCTGCATTCAGATACACCAAAGGTATCAAAACGACGGACCAAGCCTGCAGTTGCAGCAGAAGTGACATAGCTATGGATACAGGTTCTGGCCTTCTCCATGCACCGGAGTCTGGTTCCTACCTCAGGTAGGAAGTCTATATGTAGCTATAGAGTTATGATGATGACAGCGTAGAGTGAACACTGAGCCTGGTATGCTTTGAGTACCGTGATGTTTCGCCATCCTGATGCGTGTGATGTTTAGGCCAAATATTCAGCCATAAAACGTCGTACCGTTTAGCATATTTTCTCCTTATCATCCTGTAATCTACTACGTTTACCTCAATTTTCCTCTATTGACAGTGGCAAGACTATAATAGACTCCTTATATTATTTTGATATATTATTATTTTACTTACACTTTGATAAGGCACCTGCAGCATTCTGGGAACAGACGCAGATCCACTGAACAGTAACGATTTGCGCTGTACGCTACCTCCTCTGTTGTAATTAGGGTGTTCTCCCTCTACTTCAACCCCCTGGACTAATGTGCCCTCTTTGCCGCCTTCACTAAGTCAGACAAACATGTTTCTTGGAAGGTCAGTGTAACCTGTAGGAAATTCCTTCTGTCTCTGAGCCGGCTCATTCATCACGAGTCATAACCATTCTGGAATGTGAACTCGTAGTCTGTTATCTGGCTACTGCTAGTGATGATGCCTGGAGACGACAGCTTGGTTTTCAAAAGCTAGGTTGACCCTGAGGGGTGAGGAAAACTTGTTTTGACAGAGCAAACATGACACGGAAGCAGTGCAAGTGCCAATATGTGCAGGAACAAGGTGTTATTTTCGCAAGGTGGATTCTGCCCCCCTTCCCCCCCCCCCGCCCCCAGCTGGGGAAGGCACAGCAATGTATGGGAAACAAAATTTTTTGTGTATTTTTTCCTTCCCCAAAAATGCAATTAAAGCAGAAAGGCTATCTGTGTGTATTTCGACTGAGAGAAAAAAGAACAAAGCAGGTTCATCTGGGAAGAGGCCTGGGTGTGTCCTTCTCATTCCTCTGTCCTGGAATGGCAGTGGATGGGCTCAACTGTGCAATGGTTAATGAGTTATTGGTCCCGAGACCTATCTGATGTTCTGCTTTTTTACTTTATTCCCCTTCAGCACTGTGCATTTGCAGTATGATCTCTCTGTGCGGCGTCCCACATAGGGAGGCTTCTGTCCTGGCTGCTGCTTCTTACACTGCAGTATTATAGGGGATGACAACAATCTCAACTCTTGACCCTGGTGCGATTATTGCTCCTACATGTTCTGCTTCCCTCAAAGACATAACAAAACAGATGACTCTCTATATTTTAAAATGTCAGACTGACATTGTGGCATTAATATAATTTAAGCCAAACATCGCTAGTTAATTCACTTTGCTTTCTACTGTCTTAATGTCTTGCATTCCTTGTTTGTGGTGCTCAAAGTCATGTGGTTCCACAATACCCTTGATCCTGCTAAGCCAGGGCTTCCAAATGTTCCAAATTTGAACAGCCAGATGCTTCTTCCTTCACTTGTGCATGGCCTATCCTGTGTCTGGGAGCTGTGACTGTCACTGAGGGCGTCAGAAAGTAGAAAATGTCTCTCCTGCTAGAGCCACGGGCTGATACGGTCCTTTTTTGAGACGAGGGCTTCTCTGTGGGAATGAGGATTGTTGCTAACTGTGAAGGAAGAAGCAAAAGGCTGAGGCAAAACACTCCACAGGTAAGAATAATGTCTGTGAAAACCAAGAGTGGAATTTGCTTTTGGGGAGTAGCCTCTCTCTGTTTTATTTTTTTTTAATGACATCTGTAGGCTGTTTTTAAAGGATCTGGTTCTGTGTGCTGCAAACACGCTTGATGGACCTACATGGTATTTCAAAAGTAAGTCATGAAGAAGATCTTGAGCTGTTTTAGCAGCAGCTTCAGTCTTACAGAAATCTATGTTTAAAGGCAGAACCTGAGAATATTCGGATAAGCAGACAAGTTATGCATAGATATAGTAGTCCCTTTCGGAGTCCCTCTAAAGTACTATAGAAGTCTGAAGACATCTTTCACGACTTCAGTGTGAAGTTGAAAAACACTTGCTGAAGACTTAACCATATGCCATGATTGTGATAAGTTAAGATGGGTTATGTTTTAATACTGACAGCTCACTTCCTTTTCATGCTAGAACCTATAATGACCTCAAAGTGGTGTCAAGGGGAGAAGCAGCAGCTTTTTGCGATTGGTGGGAGGGAAGCAGTGGGAAAGTGCGGTCATGGGCAGTCCCATGCAGGATGCTCCTCTGTGTAACTCAGCAGTGTCCTCCAAGGTTAATTCCACTGCACAGCTGCACTGCTTGGGGCGATAAGGATGCATTAAATGAAAAGGGATTTCCCTCTTTGGGAATCAAATTAGAGCAGTCCAGATCAGGCCAGTTCTTTTATCTCTTTCTCACCCCAACAGGAAGTTTAGCCGCAAGTCCCCAAAGGTCCTTTTCTGGTCAGAAACATCTGCGAGGCACTGAACTGAAAGGAGTGTGGGGATAGTGCTAATAGCCTCGCTGTTAACAGTTGAGAAGATAGAAGCTAAGTAGCAGTGTCTTGTGAGAAAAATGAGGAGGTTAAACATACAGACACTAGCGATTGCTCAGAGTCATGGATTAATCCCGGGCACGAATGGCAGAATCATTCCTAGGGAGGACAGCTGCTGACAGTAGCACTGTCATTGCAGTACTATGTTCTCCAGCACATGGGAGGCCCTGAATCTTTGACCTCTATGCAAACACCTCAAAATAAGGAAGGAAAGGCAAGAGTACAGCTGAACCAAAACATATTTCTCATGTAAAGTTAACTGTCTGAGCATGGGTCAGACATGATGTGTTCAAGAGAGTTCTTTGATTCAGAGTTCTTCCATGGAGAAAGAACAGAAATAACTCCCTCGGAAGTGGAAAATGCAATGGCTGGCTGGTTACTGGGTGGGATTTTCAGCACAGACCTAATTCCTGATAAGAATGAATGAATGTTGATCTGTAACTTCATAGAATCATAGAATGTTTTGGGTTGGAAGGGACCCCTGGAGGTCATCTAGTCCAACCCCCAGTTGAGTGAAAGGAGTTGGTGGTCTCAGTCCAATCCTGATTAGGTCAGAACTCACAGCATCAGAAAATCAGCAGTGACCTTGCTACTGTTGTCAGTGGAGTTGTAACAGCTGATGGGGAATGAACTCCCCTGATGAAAACTGAGCTGCTTCTCTGTAAGTTGGGCCATGAGGCTCAGCTTCCAGAAGTCTGCTTCCATCATGCAAACAAAGCAGCCGTACAGCATTCCTCGTACTGGCACATCCGTTCTTTATGTATGTTTGCTGGCATCAAGGCTTGTGAGACTTTGTTCTTTTCCCTGTATCAGACCCATAAAACCCTCCAGGGACTATCTATATTCACCACTAAATCCTGTAGAACTGTCTGGTAGCTGATGTAGCAGAACCTTGCTCCAGTAAGTGGCATAAAAAGTAGCAGTGATGAGGTGCCTCTTGTTTTTTCCTGTGTGCGCTAAAACCACCTTTTAAAATTGGTTCTGCTGAAGGTCACTTGAATATGGCCAGTGCTATAGAAACCTCTAATGCTTTTTGCAACAATAATGCCTTCATTGGCTATGCAGCTAAATTGCAATCAGTAGAAATCCAGATGTTTGTCTGAAGAGGAGACCATGTTGTAGCATTATTTACCTTACAGCTCACACCAGAGATGCTAGCAACATCAGCACATTTATTGCAGTTTTGGCATTAATCCCATGAAAGCAATGGCCCAATTCATCACTGATAAAACTCCATTGTTTTAGTAGAGTCACACAAGAAGAGATGTTGCCTGGTAGAAAGATGATGTTGCCCCTCTTATTGGAAAGGGTGGAAAAAGATTTTGTCTGCTTTGATACCAACACAAATGGTCTTCTAATCTCAACTGGCACACGTGAACAACTATCAGCTTTTCAAAACCAGTACGTACAAAACCACACAATAATCGTAAGGTTTTCAAGTGACATCCTTAGATCATTTCCAAAGTCTTTTGCTGTCATCTTTTTCTGGCCAGAATTCCTTCGGTCTCATTGATGTTGCTCTCTGTGCATCCCATCATTTATTCTGTTTGACAGCCAGCGTCATATACTGAGAAATCCAGCAAAGAAAGGCAGAGGTCAGACTTGTGACATCTTTTGAGCTATGTATGTTTATGTAACCCAGCAGGGTTCATTTCCATCAAAGATGGAAATAGCATGTATCGCTGCTGCTGAGAGTTACGATGGGAGCGTGGTTGGAAGGGTTGGGAAGAGTGTTAAGAGGCAGCTCTCTGCTGTGTCTGCAGGTCTCGTACCGTACTTGTCTCACTGGCTTCTTATGAGGGCCTGTTCATTTATGTATTGCTTGTTAGAAGCATATCTGCTAAATAAATGGTGGTGGAAAGGAAGAGTGAAAAACGGTAGCAAGCCGGTGCAAAGACACTAATACTTACCAGCAAGTAAATCTTTATGGTAGCTCTTCAGTGGCTGCAGCAACAGTAAGAAAGGAGGAGAAGCAATGAGGGTGTGTTGGGCACATGCTGGAAAACTCATGGAACTAACTGCTGGGCCTTGTATGCCTGTGGAAGAATTTTAGAAGCCTGTTCCTGCTTTTCTTCCCAGACTCGGCAACTGTTTGAAGCCTAGCCATGGCAGAGGGACCTCAGTCTTTGCTTTCAGTTGAGAGCAGATTGTCCTTTTCTTCTCCTAGCTCTTTGGTTAAGTTTTTCTGAGCAAAGCATAGCTTCGGTTCTGCCCACAGGAGCTGGGGCTTGTGCCTTGGGAAAGTGTGGCTAAGGCGGGCTTGCTGCTAGGGGCAGCAGAGTGACCGTTCTCTTTTTCTTGACATTTCATTGTTGGAACTTTCTGGCTTTTTCTGTGCCTTTCTGGAGGAGACACTCTGCATGAAGATTTTCTGGACTGTGTTGTGCAGGAGGTGAGATGAACTGAGCTAATTGTTCCCCTGATTTCCTAAGTTAAAACCTGGTAATAACGAGGTAGGTTTTACCTGCTTCTGATTTGGCTAAGACCAGTGAGGTGACTCCTGACCTTAATCCTGACTTCCATGCACATGCTATGACACTTCCAATTAAATACACATGCTGGAAACAAAGATGAAACTTCCATTTACGAAAGTGTTAGGAATGTGTTCTGTGAATGCTTGAAATGTGCTTTGAGGCCCATGCGTAGAGGCTGCCAGATTTATTCAGCATACCACGAACCCCACAATGAATAATTCTAAAACATAGATACTTTTAGTATTAATCTTGTACTCCTTCCCATTCTTTTAAACAGTAACAAAGGTCTATGTATGCTAATCATGGAAAAGCAACAGCACCAGCAAAACTGGAAAATTGGACACAAACTCACAGCTCATTCCCTGGACTTTGCTATTCCTTCTCATGGCTCTAAATGGGAGAGGAAGCTGGAGATTTTCTTTAAAGACAAGCGTTCACAGGTGACTGAAATACTTCTTCTCTAGTTAGTTAGTTAGTTAGCTACTTAAGGTTTGCTGTCTGCACTCCTGATCTAGTCAGGCTCCAGCAAATGAGGTAATGGTCTCTGCATGAAGTCAGTTCAGCGTATGTTCACTCTACCAGAACCTCCCTTGCAGATGGTAAATCACTGTCCCAAGCACGTTGAAGACAGCTTGGTTAGGTAACAGTTCTTTGCGTTAGATGGTGACTATCAGTCCCTACCATGATGAAGTCTGGCTGCTGAGTAAACATTCAGGGAAACATTTTTCTTCTCCTGTAGAGCTTGAAATCCCAACAGACAAGAGGCAAAGGGGGAGTCTGAAGAAAAACAGAAGCTAAGGTGCTCAGCCAACCGTGCTCATCAGGTCTGTGGTGGAGCTTGGACCTGAATGCAGGTTACCTGACTTCCAGTAAAGTGTCTTAATGTATAGGTATGGTATTGCTCTTACAGAGTATTTCTTCACTGTAGCAGACCTAGGGAGACTTGAGTGCAGCTGTAGTTTAAGGTCTCACAAAAAAATGTGATCGCCTTGTATGAGTATAAAAGGTGGATCTATCAGGAGAAAGGCTTGAGATGGAACAGCTTTGACATGGACAGCAGAGGACCAGGGAAGCGGGAAGTAGCCTTTTCGCATACAGAACAACTCTGGACTGGTCACTGGCATTAGCTGGGCTATTTTCACAGCATTTTGTCCGACCCGGGAGCCCTATTGCTCTTTTGTGAGCATTCTCATTCAAAGTGATTCTGAAAACTATAAAAACTTTTTTTGGTGTAGAACTATTTCTCTGAGCACACACAGTGGTCAGAAAGCTGATTAAGACAGTCTGAGCATCTTAGCCAGTTACAGAGCCATAACCCCTTTCCTGCGCCTGGAATTAAGAATCCAGACAATGTGTTCAAGATTTATGGTTTCCACTAGGGTTTGTGCTGCTGATGCTCGTTGTGCTTCACGCAACATATTGCATCCCATTATGAACTCTGTCAGGAGAAGAGAAAATAAAGCCATTGTCTCCTGGAAAAGCCAGCCTATGCAGTCACCCTTAAATGGAAGATGTGAATGTGTAAATATTCCAGAATGTGATGTGTAGCTGGAGGGCATTGAGTTTGGTTTTGGGGAAAGGAGAAGGGGCTTAGGGTGTGTCAGTAACAGAGGAGAAGATGTTATAAAGAAGTTGGAGGTTACTCACAAAACCAGGCTTTGGTCTGTAACTGAAGAAAGATTGTGAACAGACAAGGATGCTTCTTTTCCAGAAATCTTGACCCCTGGAGTCTCTTCTGCAGCAGGGTTATTCAGAGGTCAGAGACTGATTCAAGGTTTTTGTCTTTCTTTGAATACTTAGGCAACAAAATGTACAGAGAGCTGCATTCACCCCGGTAATTACAATGCACGAGTCATTTGCTCACTGTATGCATCAAGGTGGATTTTGGTCTTGCTGTCCTGCTCCTCATGGTGAGATACACAGAATGTCATTCCTGCGATAGGACATGAGGAAATGGAAGGAAGCTATGACAGGGGGAAGTTCAGATTGGACATTAGGAAAAGATTGTTCACTGGGAGGGTGGTCGGTCACTGGAACAGGCTCCCCAGTGAAGTGGTCATGGCACCAAGCCTGTCAGAGTTCAGGGAGCATCTGGACGATGCTCTTAGTCATGTGATTTAGTTTTAGGTAGTCCTGCCAGGAACAGGGAGTTGGACTGAATGATCTTCATGGGTCCCTTCCAACTTGAGATATTCTATGATTCTCTGATTCTGTGCTAGGACTGGCATCTTCACTTAAACTCCACTCTTTGAATACCCATTGTAAGCATAGATGTACCCTCAGAAGGTATATCCAGAATGAATTAAGAGCAGATTTATTATAGGTGAGCTTCATGTAATAATGGATTTGTTGAAGTAAATATTTTTTGTCTTGGTGTCATGCAGTTTGTTTATGTAAAGCGAACACTGGATGAGAAGTGGAACAAGAGCTTTATTCTTGGTTTTACCACTGTCTTGCTGCATGTGACAACAGGCAAGTAGCTTCCATTTTCTCTAGCTAATGACTGTTGAAGTCATAAATCTCACAGGGCCATTGTCTCCTGGAAAAGCCAGCCTATGCAGTCACCCTTAAATGGAAGATGTGAATGTGTAAATATTCCAGAATGTGATGTGTAGCTGGAGGGCATTGAGTTTGGTTTTGGGGAAAGGAGAAGGGGCTTAGGGTGTGTCAGTAACAGAGGAGAAGATGTTATAAAGAAGTTGGAGGTTACTCACAAAACCAGGCTTTGGTCTGTAACTGAAGAAAGATTGTGAACAGACAAGGATGCTTCTTTTCCAGAAATCTTGACCCCTGGAGTCTCTTCTGCAGCAGGGTTATTCAGAGGTCAGAGACTGATTCAAGGTTTTTGTCTTTCTTTGAATACTTAGGCAACAAAATGTACAGAGAGCTGCATTCACCCCGGTAATTACAATGCACGAGTCATTTGCTCACTGTATGCATCAAGGTGGATTTTGGTCTTGCTGTCCTGCTCCTCATGGTGAGATACACAGAATGTCATTCCTGCGATAGGACATGAGGAAATGGAAGGAAGCTATGACAGGGGGAAGTTCAGATTGGACATTAGGAAAAGATTGTTCACTGGGAGGGTGGTCGGTCACTGGAACAGGCTCCCCAGTGAAGTGGTCATGGCACCAAGCCTGTCAGAGTTCAGGGAGCATCTGGACGATGCTCTTAGTCATGTGATTTAGTTTTAGGTAGTCCTGCCAGGAACAGGGAGTTGGACTGAATGATCTTCATGGGTCCCTTCCAACTTGAGATATTCTATGATTCTCTGATTCTGTGCTAGGACTGGCATCTTCACTTAAACTCCACTCTTTGAATACCCATTGTAAGCATAGATGTACCCTCAGAAGGTATATCCAGAATGAATTAAGAGCAGATTTATTATAGGTGAGCTTCATGTAATAATGGATTTGTTGAAGTAAATATTTTTTGTCTTGGTGTCATGCAGTTTGTTTATGTAAAGCGAACACTGGATGAGAAGTGGAACAAGAGCTTTATTCTTGGTTTTACCACTGTCTTGCTGCATGTGACAACAGGCAAGTAGCTTCCATTTTCTCTAGCTAATGACTGTTGAAGTCATAAATCTCACAGGGACTCCTTGACCACTGAGGAGGCCTCCCCTGAGTTAGTGTCCCAAGCACTTCTGAAATACAAAGCTGAACTAATGAGGTAAACCTGTTCTTCTTTCTCTGTGCTAAACTGTAAAGAAAACCATGTCATTTTTTTATGGCAACTTGAATATGATTTGGGATTTTGGAATATATAGAAAGCAAAATGCTAGTGTTGCACAACATTTGCTGCTGTCAACCCTACCGTTGTCTCATTGACCACCAGTACATTTGCAAGACTGGTACAGGTTCTCAGTCCCTGTGGACCACTTTGTGTGGCCTCACTCCCACTGGTGTTCTGGAAAGCACAGTTGAGGGAGCTTTGGGCGTAGAAGTTCCCAGTCACTGGAGGTATGTGTGTAGCAATTCATTCCCTTTCTTGCAAGGATAGAGGAGAAAAACTGGCCAAAATCTCCTCATCTGGTTCACTGTTGTCCAGGCAAAGATGATGAGGCTGAATATGTCCGTCCCTTCCCACTCTGGAGTTTTTTCTATATATCTCAGGCTTTGTCATTATAGGATGGGTCACTGTGATTGCCTGGGAAATAGGGTTAGGGGGTAGATGCTTCCTGCTGTACAGTGCTCTCCAACAAAGGCACTGAATTTTACCTGAAGAGTGTATGCACTTAGAAATGCATTGCTCTAAGTAGAGCCGAGGGAAGTTGGAGATTGGAAATGTTAAAATACCACAGCGATGGCTGCTCTTGCAGTATTTATGAGTGAAAGCAGAACGTACCAGAAAGCTTCTGTTGGTGTCTCTTAACTCTTCTCACGAGGTTTCCCATCCTTCATCCTCGAGAGCCTGGGATAATTTGGATAGACTTCAACTACACACCCAAACTTTGTGTGATTATCTGTACTGAACATCTGACCCCTTTTGAGGTTTGGACATCTTCTGGCAAATGGAATCTAACAGAGATAAAATCAGACTTTATTTTTCATGCCTGAACTTCAAAAGTCCCTATTTTGGTTAATGAAGCTGTGGCATGCTCATGGGATTTTGTGTTTCTCTGTATCTCTTAGCATGGCCAAATCTCTTGCTAAGAATAGTGCTCGTTGCCAATATGATGACCATGATTTCTTCACAGATCCATCACTAAATGACCCCTTTTTGAGAGAGAAATGTTCTCCTTGCTTGTATTTCCTGGATACCTTTGGGGACTGAATTTTAGCCCATGGTGGTGTTTGCAAACGAGCGATTCAGACCTTCTCTCCAGTTGCTTCTCCATTTGTATTTGCGCTGTGGAATTTATTACCTCTCACAAGAAAAGCAGTTCCTCAGTTGCTGTAAAAAGATTATCATTCCAAAGGCCTCGATTAAGCTATGAGAAATTATTCTAGCTGAGGATTTAGATACTTAATGGGTTGGTTTTTTTTTTATTCCCCAATTTAAATATAATAAATGAAACAGTTAAGGGAGAGTGATAAATGACCATTAGTGAGAAATTGCTTATTGTGATTCTTTCGCATCCTTTCTTTGTCATGCCAAAGGTCCTGAAACTTTTCTGGATATTCTTATAAATCATCTCAATATTTGCAAAATGTAATTGCTTCTTGAATTATACCAGAGCAAACTCGCTTGGGTTGGTGGGCCTTTGACCTACGAATTGCATAGCTATTTATACCAGAGCGAAGTGGCGGTGAAATCGGACCTTCTTGATCTGGCAACGTTTTTGCCTCCACTTTGAACTGGTTTTATTGGAGGGAAATGACCAGACAAGATATTGTCCATTATATATGATTCAGTGAACTCTCGCCTCTGCCTGTGTCTGTCTGCTTTTGTATTAGTGCGAACAGTTCAAAAGCCTCTGTGCTCTGAGAGGAGCTCAGCAGATGTGGGGAAAAAAGAAACCACTATGTCTGGGGCATAGTTTTCTACTTGCTTACGCCACTGTAACGCCGCTGAACCCCATGGAGCTATTCCAGAGTAAACGGGGTGTGAGATCAGCATCCCTTCTGCGGGTTCAACTGCTTACAGATCCCCTCACTACTGAAAGTGCATTGTATAAACAAATCACGGACAGGACACGTGGCGGAGAGGAGGCGGAGGGAGAAAACAGACTAGACTGACAGACAGACAGGGGACCATAGACAGCCAGACAACAATTATAAATAGCACCCTTTTGAGGTCTGTTTGATGTGTTGCCCAAGGCCAGGTGGAAAATCTTTCCGTTGCTGCCTCTTCAACTAATCGCTTTCCCCTCATTTTTCAATAAAGATTCCAAGTTTGGTCACTTCTTTGGCACATTTGTTTCCCATTAGAATACTTTGTGCTATTTCACTGTGTTATGCTAGATAATTGCTCTAATAACAAACCAAGGAAAAGCTTTTGAACATTTTAGGAAGTAATTTTTTCCCTTATGAAAATTCAGCAAACACTGACAGAGATCTGGGGAATAGCTAAGGAAAGTCAAAGAAAGAGAGTGAGAGAAAGGGAAAAAGGACTGTATTGACTTTTATTGATGGTATTTCTGCACTTACATGTAAACCACATGCCAAAAATTTAATTGCAATCCAACTGCGTATTTATATAGCACTTTATCATTTTCAAAGCTTTTTAGTGGGTATTGTTTAAGTGAACCTCACAGTATCCTTTGATTAGGGACACAGGGTTATTGTCCTGCTGCTGCTGTCGGAGAAGTTGAGATGAAGTCTTGTTTGAATGGCAACATGGTTGCAAAGCAAAGATATGAATTCAAGAGATCCTCGCATTGCTAAACTTCACCACTCTCCATATATTATGGGGAAGATTGTTCGAAGTGCCTGAGTAATTGTCCGACTCTGCTTCCGCTCATGGCAGAGTGAGTTTTAGCAGAGTAGTGCAGGAGAAAACAATTAGAACATGTTTAGTACTTTCAATAAGCTCCCCCTCTGCGTTTCCATACTGCCAAGATGCCTTTAAGAATTTAGTGTGGTCAAGGGGATAGGGAGATAAATAATATAAACCGAGGAAAGGAGGCTTCTGGCTGATTTACTGAAGCCTCTTAGCTAAATTCTTTCCACTCATAATCCGAAAGAGGTGGAGCTTTTTATCTGTAATGTCTGTACATTTCCCATCTTACAGAAAAAGCTCCAAGTGCACTTACTGCTCGAATTTAATTCTGGGACAGAGGTGCCTGAGGTAAGAGACAAATGCTGACGAGGGTGCAGGACACATGATGTCTGTGCCCGGCCTGCCATTAGGTATCGGATGTGTTCATGTGTGCTTTCTCCTATCACTTGGAGCTTCTGTTCCCCTTTTTCACAAAGGAAGAATGATGGCACTTACCTCCTTTGCAGAGCGGTTTTAAATCTAGTCTTGAAAAACACTACGTAAGAGCTGGGTTCAGAGCCCTTGGCTCCTCCCAGAACTATCCTCTGCTCTTGTCTTAAAGTTGGATTTTCACTTATTTATTGTCTTCCTTTTTTCAAACCATCTTGATATTTGTGATGGGAGGGGAAAGGAAATAAGAAAATAGTCTTCTGCCAAATTTTACTTAACTTGATCTCTGTATTTGCTGCAGATGGCCCAACTCTGCTGTGGTCCATACTGATTGCATAGCCTTAGGTTTGGCCTATCTAGTTTTTTTGCTGAATCCCAAACACCAGCACAGCTATTGCGTCTGTGGCTCACATCACCACTGCTTTCCCCAGGGCTTTGTTGATGTCTGGTTTTGCTTTGCCTCTCTGTGTTGGCATCGAGTTTTCCTTAGTACAGCAGCTGCTGGATTACGCAGACTTGATCCTGGTCTGGGAGAAGAAAGAGAGAGAGGTAATAAAAGTCACGTGTGTCTCCCCCTTTTTTTCCTCTCCTTTCTGGGAAGCTGTTTGGGATGTTGCAGGATATGTGGTAGGAGATGCACGTACTGAATCCACGGGTAAAAGGGACACTGCGGGCTTTCAGCCCCTTTTCTCTTCTGCAAATTCCTCACTGTGCAACCTCTGCTTGAGCAGCTGACAATCCTTTGATGACAGCCCCAGAGAGTTAATGAACTAAAAGGGCTATGGGTTATCTATTCCCAGAGATTGGGGAGCGTGAATTAAATGGTCTTTTGGAAGATGGGAAATAATTATTCTTCTGCTTCAAAGCCATGTCCAATTGAATGATGTCGCCAGCACGAATCAGCAATCACAATCACTGATGAAGACCCATTAAACAGATTGGGCTGAGTAATGCACAGGAAAAAATGTCAGGAGCATCTTTAATTCCGAGTCTCTCAACCCTACAATGGTCTTTTTTTCTTTTTTTCTTTTCTTTTTTTTTTTTTTTTTTTTTTTAGCAGAAACTATAAGTGCCTAGAGCTTTCCTATCTCAGCACTTTAAGGCTGGAAATAGCTAGGAATGCATTTTTGCACCATCCCTGGTAGAAAGGCAAGGACTTGAGTAGCTAAGTTTCCTGGGTATTGTCTGGGATTTCTGAAGGGTATTGTTTAGGATATGTGAAGTAAGGAAACCTTTGGGAAAGGGCTTGGGCAAGACCAGTCAGGAGTTCCTCCGCTCCCAGCACTGGTATATTGTTCCGTACAGCACTTCCTTCTGGCAGAGGCTGGGGAAGGAGGAAGCTTCCCCAGGGCCAACACTTCTGTACACTCCAAGAGAACGGCGAGTGTTGAGTGATCCTTACTGAAAGACAGACACGTTCTTCTATAGTTTAACTATTGCAAAAGTGACATAATGAAGTCAAACATTAGGGCATGATCATTAGGGGAATTCATTAGAAACGCTTGGCTGTACAATGAATTCAGTTGGAAGTTATGAACTATAACTCTTTAGTGTTATTGGAGGGAGGCAAATCTTATTACAGGGTTTTGCTTTTTCACCATATGAGCTGTAACTTCAGGGAAGTTGTACCAAAGGTAAACTTTGCCATTTTGCGCACGTGCCAGGCAAACAGGTCAATAGGTTGGGCAACAGGTTAATGGACTGGGTAAAGTCCAGCATCTCCTCCAGAGGACAGTAAGTCACACAAACGGTAAAAGGAGACTGAGGAAGGCCCATATTTAGAAATAAAGGAGTTGCCACTTGTGATCAGACCCAGCGTCCGCTAGTCTGGCTCTTACTGGTTAGTTGCTGTATTGTCTGCCTCCCTGTTGTGCCCCGTCTTAACCCCTAATAGGTCAAACCTGTTAAAGTGCAACACTCACAAAACAGATATGGGAAGGGGCAGTGGCAAAGGCGTTTTGCAGAGATGTAGCGAAAGACAACTGTTTTCTTAGGGCTGTACTAAATAACAGTCCTGGACTATTTTGAGGTTGATGCTCTGGGGTTAGTGAAGATGCTGAGGAGTGGTAGCAGCCCAGTCTGGAGCATGATCTGACTGCGACCCTCAGCACCTAGCTGGGTTTCAGCTGTCCAGCTTTGGACAGCAACAACGTAGGTGTCTTCATCTGGGCTGACTTCACTGGCAGTGGTGAAAAAGACATTTCTGAGGCAATTTATCTTAAAGGAGCATCCAAAACAGGTCGGGTGAAGTATGGCCTGGAAATGCCAGTTTCCTTCCATTTATGATAAAATGGAGTCAGGTTTACTGGCTCAGATGTAGCAACCCAACAGCAGATGGAAGACATCTGACCTCTGATCTCAGAACAACATTTCAATTTTCATTTTCCTTCCCTCCCTACAGATACCCTCATAGTTCCAGCTGTCACAGATCTGAAGAAAAGTTTGAAAATATGGCCTGAGTGGCATTTGCCTGATTCTGCAGCCTGTCTGAAACAGAAGCTTCAACAAATGCAAACTGTTGCCCTCCCATTCAAGGTAACAGAGATGTGTACATGGGAGGACTGTGTTCTCCCTGGAACTTGGGTTTGCCTTACTTCAGCCTAGGAAGCAGGAGCGCTGAGGGGGATCTCCACATAGACTGACCAAACAGCATGTCCTTAATACCAATAGTATACTGTCCGTGTACAGCATGTATAGCAGTGTGGTTTGTGTAAAAGCTAGTAATTCACGCAGCTGAAAGCTAGGGAGGGCTTACCCGAGTCTGGTAGTGCAACTGTTACTGTTCCATTTATGGACAGATTGCATGAGTTACTCTATGTCCTGGGTGTTAATGAATTATGATTTGAAGCCTATTAGCCAAAATTTATTTAATTAAGAAACAGAATCCACTGATGATCCTTGTATCTGTCCACTAGCCTTTCCAGATGTCCTACTCAGTGCAGTTTTGAAAGCGCTGCAGGGTGGGCTCAGCAGCAGATGCAATACAGCATCTTGCAGTATAGCGAGAAAGGGCTTCACATCAGGAATGTTTACAATCTCTGAACACAGAAATCGTTTGGAGACTTTTAGTCTGCATTGGCATACTCTGGTGCTTGATATACCTGTTGGATCAAAGCTCCATTCTCCTCTATTGGATTTGATATATATTGGTAGTCCTGGTGTGCTCTACCCGGATGTGGGTACAATTCCAGCTCAAGAGCAAGGGCGTTTGTGCAAGCAGGATGGCAAACAATGCCTGCCTGTTTTGACTGTAGGTTGTTAAAATGCTGCTTTGGAGGTTGTGTCATGATGTTGGAATGTGATTCAGTATGAAAGACACAGAAGTGTTTTAAGAGGGTGTCACGCAGGTCCCTGCTCAGCTGCACGAGGATATCAGTGAAAGGCTGCAGGGCATTGCGCTCCTATTCCACGTGCACACTGCAGAAACACAGTCCTTTCGGTCTCTCTTTGTAGGTTTTGCTCTCTAAAGTTCTTTAGCATTTCTTTTGCTCTCTTGTGGCGTTTATCCACTCTTCTCTACCTTTCCCTTCAAAAGCAGTATCCGAAAACTAGATGCAGCAGTTAGCCAAGAACTTACCTGTGCTGGAAAGAAGTCATTCTGTGACTTCCATTGAGTACGATGCTCCTGGTAATATGCTGTGAGATTGGTTTTATGATAGTAATCAAACAAAAGCCAGAGGCTTAAAGTGAGGAAAAAATAAATTCCCTAAAAAGGACCCTCTTCTGCCTCTGAAAACTGAAATGACAGTTATTGGAGGTTGGAAGAGCCTTCTGCAGTAGAAACATTGCGTGATTGTCCTGTCCTTTAAGTCTTTCCTAGACATTGACTGTCACAGTTAGGTACAGGACACTGGGCTAAACTGTGGCCTCCCAGAAATGCCTGTCTGTATGACTTGAGAAATAAAGGAACCAGAGACTCTACGGGACAAGTGCCTTGTTCCGCTGCTGTATGCCGGGCAGCAGCTTTGTCTTGCGGCCTTCCCATAAAGAGGAACAATTGAGGGTTTGGACAAATTTGTCCACCGGTCATACTGGACAGCTGTGTGTAGCTGGGCTACATTCAGTGGGGTTGATAGAGTGCATTCATGAGCATGGTTGCATGGGAAATCTCGTGACGCTGGAAAGTTGTCTTGTGCCAGACTGGAGTGAAAATCCTGAAAAATGTCATGTGCTGACAGACTAAATGGAAAAAATGTTACATTTTGCCTGGTTGAAATGTTTTGTTTTGTCATCTCTGTGAAAAGCTGAGAAAAAGAAAAAATCAAAATGAAACATTTCAAAAATAATTAAACTGCACAGAAAGCTCTTCTGAACAAAAAGCGAATGTCTTCAGTGACTGTTCAAGCAGCATGTTTTGATTATTCCGGATTTTTTCCCCCAATCTTTTTTTTTTTTTTTTTTTCTTCTGGGTCTGGAAAATTAGTGACACCAAACCATTGCTAGAAGAAAGGTTTTGGTTTGGATGTATCCACGTTTTTCAACAACAACATATTTTGCGAGAAAATTCCCTGCTGCTTCTGCTCATCAATAAAGTTGATGAGTTTAACCAGTCTCATGGCTGGCTAGGGAGAAAAAGATCCCCCAGTTAAGAAGTGGATAAATAACTTGGCACAAAGTCCTTCTCTGTTGACTCAGTTTACTTTGTGGACCCGGGCACGATTGTCATAATAAATTAAAGCATGAACATTCCCATTTGTCACTTCACCACTTCCTTTTGCTGCCTTCCAACATGTGGTAAAACCATTAGTTCTAACACAGAGAGAAAAGACCAGATGAGGGGAGGAGAATAATACTGGAATTAAGGGGAGAGAGGAGGAAGGGGAAGACTTGCAGTACGGAGGGAAGGCATCACTGAAGCAGACACAGCACCAGTTGCATATTTAGGGGGGCATAGTTGTATTAAAGTCGTTGGGGTTTATCATCTATCTCTGGAGGAAAAAAGGAGACAGTGGTTCTTCTGAGAGTCATTAATAACCACCCTCCAAATTCTTAGGGTGGCCCAAAATCTAAGGGTAGAGAAAGTCTCCTCTCAGTCATGCCCTGTCCCAGTATTTTAATTAGTTATGTACCGAACTGTTCACACGTTAAGATGTTCTTCGCTGTCTCTTCAGTTCTGCACAGCTTCTCTTCATTGCTCCTTGCCATCATCTGTGGTAATTTCCTAAAGCTAAAGGAGGATGTGTTCAAATCAGGCCCCTTGTTGACAAGGTGTCAACAGATTAATGGCCATCCCATCCCACCTGGCTTCACAGGAATAGCCTCGGCCCAAGAGGGCTTTCCGGGAATCCCCCACCGAACTTGAGCCCCTGCAGAAATGGAGGTTTGCAGCTTTGAATAAGACCAGAGGTCAAATTCAGAAACAGGGAAGGGGGTGTGTGTGTTTGTATGTGTGGTGGGAAGCTCAGAAGAATGTAAGGTTGGGATTTGAAAGCATCGCACTCCTGAATTATGATTATTTATTGTCATGATAGTGCCTAGAGGCCCCAACCTCATTGTGCTAAGGACTCCGCAGACATATAATGAAGAGACAGTCCCTGCCTTGAGGATGAATGAGGAAAACCTCCCTAAAGGGGGCTGGGAACAGGTGTGGCATATATCCATCAAGCCGATGGAGCCCTGTTTATGAGGTGTGTATGTAAGCATATGCAAGCGTAAGAGAGACAGCAAGAGAAGGAGAAAGTTGGATGCCAATTTTCATCTCCCTGGCTCTAAAGAAGGGGTTTTACTTTTTTTTTTTTTTTCCAATTATTTTTATTCTCACCTTTCTTCTCCGGTAATGATTATCCACAGGTAAGATAAGAATTAACAAAAAAGTTTTAGTGATTTTGCTAAAAATCTGGATGCTGAAAGATATGATTCAGTAATTCACTCTGTACCTTCAAGCAAGTCACTTCTGCTTAGACTTTTTTTAAAGGTAATTCCGTACCTAGCCCCCATAATGTCTCTTTAAAAATCTAGCTTTTTTATCTTTTAGTGCTTCAGGTTTACTAAGTCTAAGTGAATAAGAAAGCAAATGAATAAAGAAATAAGTTTTTGCATGCGCAGCAGGTTTAATGAAGCCTGATTTCCCCATGGACTTGTATCTTGTGTCTTACAACTCGGACGGCTCGCGATACCTCTGTCCTTGGCGTGTCCCCCACCACGCAGGTGCTAGCAAGGCATAAAACGTATTGTTTGGAGCTTTCAGGTAGGGACCCGCTGCTGCTGCTGCTCATGACAGGGAAGCTGCTGAGTTTTTAAGTGCCTTTCCTTCATTTGGGAAACTCATTTGAAACCTCTGCCCGTCTGTCAGGTTTGTCCAAAATTGGACCATGGGCCCAAAAGTTCTGTGATTAGGAGGGAAATCAGCAAATGTACTGGCAGCACAATCACAGAAGATGTGATTTTTTGCGGGAGTCAAGCTAGCATTGGCGATCCCTTACTTAATAGCTACCTCCTGAAAACCTAGGGGTAAGAATTGCTAAATATTGAGGAATGCTGTGCTTGCTAAGGGTTAATTAAATAACTGCTCTGAAGCTGATAAAAGAGGGGAACAGAGCATTCTGCACATCAGTGGGACATGATGGTTCTTGAGTACTTTAGTGAGAAAAAGGAGCAGGAGAGAGATGTATAATTTTTTTTCTTTTAGTTCTTAGAACAATCACCAACAAGAAGAAACTTAGCTATTCTTAGTTGCATCTAGGGGCTATGCATAATTTT
>NW_009260350.1:2138504-2144343 GCF_000687185.1 Egretta garzetta | reverse complement strand
TTGAATATGAAAGCTTTTATTAAATCCATTACAATTACAGCCTCTCTGCTGCACAGGTTTAGAATATGGAATAAGTAGGGTGCATAATTTCAAATAAATATTTAAGATTTTGATGCGTGATACAGTTTTAGGCTCTTAGGAGATAGGATTATATTTAGTTAGCGCTGTTTTCTTCTAATTCACACAAACTTTCCTATCCAGCTACTCCGTAGTGCTGGGTACTTTTTAAAAAAAATCTTCATACTGGGGAAAAGATTGTGGCCGCTGCAGTTTTGCCCAAGATTTTGCCTGTATTGGTGACTTGAGTCTTGCCTAAAGTAGCTGGGTATTTAAAGTCAGAATTTTTTTGAAAGTTGGAATAAATCTTAGGATGCACACAACTGGAAAAAATGCTAATAAAAAAATTGACAAAAATTTAGGAAATACAAATTTTGGACAAATACTGTTGAACAAAGAAGTAGCAAGTGTGTATTATTCCAGAATTTGGATTGTGTCTCTTTGCAGGGGGCACAGGAGGAATAGGAGAACAGGAGGTTTTGGATGCGCCTGTTGCCCTGGATCTCCAGCCAGCAGCTGCTGTTGGGTTCTTCCGTGCTCTGCGGTGCTGCCAGCAGCAGAGTCATGTCGGTGAGTGTACAAGGGGTGCCTGAACACGGGCAAGCAGAAGCTCCTTTCCTTGGCCTTGCTGCATCCCTGCCTGGGCAGATACTGGCTACAGCCATGTAAGAGAGATGATGCTCCGTAAGCAGCACTGGTCTGAGCCTGTCCATGTGTTGCTAAGAATTTTTTGCTGGTAGCCTTGGCTGTTCAAGCTGACAGCTCTTGCTGGCTACTCAAGAGCTCCTGACTAATCTAGTTTCAGTCTCTCACTGAAACTTATCCACTACAGAAATTATGTGGGAGTGCCATTGGCATGGGAGGTTACAAGCATGCTGCTCCTAGCCTTGTGGTAGTTGCTTCACAAAACCTACTAGTAAAAGGAATACCTGATCCCCAAAATAGCAAGGACAACATGGATGGTGTCAGAAACTCACAGAGGAAACAGGCAGGGGTGGCTCAACATTTCCCGTGCAGGTTGCCCAGACAATTGACACTGGAGCTCTTGAGGAGCAGCTAACCCCATATCCCCTTTGTGAAGCAAGGATGGAAATTCGTGACCATGAGAGCAAGAGGGAAAACCCCCTCTGTATGATTCTGTATTCTTCCTTTGTCCTCCCCACACCTGCTCCCTTTCTTCTTCCGTTCTCCCCACCCACCCTTCACGAAGATGCTCTAGGTGTTGGCTTTGACTTGGCTGCCAATACTCTGCGGAGATGTGTTAATGATGACTGGCAGGTTTTAAAAGCACTGTTTCAACACCTTGCTGTCACCACACCTCATACTTCAGCAGCTTAGCACATGTTCCAAGGTGTTTAAAGAGCTTCCCGTGCAGCCCTTTTCCAGGCACTAACCTCTTGCCAGGAGCAGTAGCAGCTCCTGACCGCACTTTTCTGGCTGCGACCTTGTTAGTATTTGCCTACGACATGTAAATGAACAGCGCGGTCGTTAGCTAGCAAAATGTGTAATGTTTTCCATTGTGTGGAAGGCTCAGAGCTGACAAGACCGGAGCCTGTGTTCCAAAGTCTAAAGCAGTTGGCAGGTTTCTCAGTACCAGGTTTTTATGCCCCCAGGTGGGTTATGGAGCGGAAAAGGGGGTGGAGAGGAAAGGACAGGGAGGAATGTGTGTGGATGTACGGTGGGGGGAGAGTTAGCGGGAGAGAAGGGCCATTTGCAAGCCACCAGCTTTGAATGTAACTCGCATGGGCCTTGTGGTGGTGCTGAAGGGCCTGTGGTACTCGTTTGATTGACTCTCAGCTTAATCCTGCTTGCCACTTACCAGCACTTGTCTTTGCTCATTAGCAGGGGGATTGTGGGCAAATATTTAGATATTCAAGAGAGGAAATGTTAATCTTTGCAGTGTTCACTGAGTATTTAAATGAGGCAGCAGGCAGTTTTGCTCTGTGTTTGACCTAGACTTACACTGCTGAGGAAACACTTGAGTCCTGGGATGAATTTATAGTCCAGCACCTCCCTACTGTTGGGGTTCAAGTCACGTGGTGAAACTCAGGCCTTTTCAGAAAAGGCAGCACAAGCAGTCTATGCAAGCCCTACTAAATATAAATGGCGCAGAAGCTTTGATCTGGCCGGTCTTAGGCACAGAGAAGTGCAACCCACGTGAAGTCAGAATGATACTGGCTGTCTTGTAGACCCTCTGCTCTGTAGGTAGGGCATGGCCTCGCAGTGAGGTTGAAGATAATGATGTCCGGTAGATTGAGCACGTATGGTGCTCCTTTTGATAGAAAATGAGAAAAATACAGACATTCTCTTCAGGTTTGGACAGGCAGATCTCCCAAATGAAAGTATGAATTGGGAACTCCATGTGTTTGGAGATGAACGTGGTATTCGTGCTGGTCTCCTGATGTCTCTCATTGATCTGGTGGATGATAGATAGGCTAGTGGTCTCCTTGGAGCATGAAATGGGCTCAGGTAGGGTTACTCTGCACTGACAAACTTGAAGCGGGGAATGAGTAGTGTCTTGCATCACATGTTATTACTCAGAACTTTTCTCTAAATTTACTTAATTTGGGTTTATGTCCCTTTTCATTGCTACCTTACAGAATTATTCTAGACAACAAACATGGAAGCAGCAAAATCTAACTTGTGAATGTTGCAACTTCATAGGAAATGAATATTGAATTAGTAGTTCCTGCTGTCTGCACTTGAATCTTGATTTTATATCAGAATCAGATCAGGAATGTTCTGTGTAGGATGTATATGCTGTTTGAATTTTGGATATTTAATATCTACAATAGTTCCTTAGAGAAAAGCTCTCGACTAGGAATTACTTATGGGAATAATGTCATTGGATAAGGTTAAAAGACAAATGTATCTGTATACATCATGACAGATTAAGGACTAAGAGGAGTAAATCTGGTGGCTGCTTATTTAATCCATGTTTGAAGGGAGCATAACCTAAACCGAACATGGTACTAGCTTTAACAAGGCAAAGGAGTGGGTAATTTCAGGCCAGATCCTTCCAGGTGCTGAGCATCAACCCTGACCCAACTACATTTCTGTGGATCAGAACCTCTGGCAATTCAGTTAACCCAAAATGATTCTCATTTAATTTGATTAATTTACTGGGAAAGTATTTACTTTTTCCTAAATGCAGTCACTGGCTACATCCTGACAGGGTGAAGCAAACAAACATATTTATGGATTTTATTACTCATGGAATTCCTAAACACAGTTTCTTTATGTTTTCTGTCTCGTGTATTCCAGTAGCTACTAGTCAATTAAATATTTCTCCAGTAAATTTGAGGCTTAGAGAATCACTTGAGAGTTGTAGAACTCCTTTTAGTGGGAATTAAAAGCCAGTTACTGTAGGTTTAGGCGCATCTGACAGTTCCACCCTGTGTGCTGTTTTCCATTCATGGCTATGCCCTCTCACCTGGGATCTTTTCCTGGTTTTCCTTTGGGATTGTTCCTTTTGTCTTTATTACTCCTTATGTCATATTGTTGCTTTGGGGAATTTTGAGGAGGACAGCTTGTTCTTGTTCCAGTCTCATTTGACCTTGACTCAAGGCAGGGGCTCAGCAATGCAAACCACGGTTTTATACCGCACAGGCCGGCTATCTGCTGGAAGTAAGCAGCAGCAGATACGTTTCACTGAAGCCAGCTTGCAAGCCAACAGATAGCAGTGACTTTAGTCATGGCCACAGCAACAGCTTTTAATCATGCCACTGTATTCAAACTGGCAAGCTGGTGGTGATAGGCACAAGTTCCCATGTTTATACCATCTGATTTCACTAGTCTTGGCTTTTTTAGATTGTCAGAGCTTTTCCATGTGTGCAGTAAATGGCTGCGTGTGTTTAATGTTTGAAATGCCCTCTCTGAGTCTGCTCTCGTTGTCAGACTTTTTTGTTGTTGTTCTTTCTGACTAACCCTGGCATTGTGTTCAGAAAACTCTGGCTCGTAGCATTCTGCAGATATAGGGCACTTGCTGCTCTAGGGAGCAACGCGGTAATGGGAGAGAGCATCAGAGAGTCTCCTGCAGTTAGATTTGTCAGCTGCACTCGTCTGCATCACACCCAGCAGAGTAAAATTCCTGGTACCACTTCTTCCACCGATACTCCCTTGTCATTGCTTTTCCTCCTCCTCCATTACCTCTGCCTGGAGCCTGGTGCGAGTGGAATGGTGAGGATGGGGGGCAACATTAAAATAAACCTAGAAGAGCCTAACACCAAGCAAATTCCCATCTCTAGAGTGTAGATCCTTTGCAGGGAGCATCCACATCTTTGCACTATCTGAGGGTTGTTCTCCAGTTGCTGTTTTAAGCCATCTGATTTTGAAAAGATGTTAGGTGTAGGAAAATAAAAGCATGTTTAACTGGGGCTTGTGCCAAAGACACAGTATAATATATGTCTAGGTGGAAACAGGCTCCATGTCTCCATCCATTACCTCTTCCTCTGGAGTTTCTGTCTTGTCAGGTGTCTGTAGAATAGATGGCAAACAGTAGTGGTTTGGGCTCAGAAAAGTTCAAAGCAGCAGCAATAATCCTCATAACAGGGCAAGTCAGAGAGTTGAGGCCTTTCATAAAGAAAGGCTAATGGGGATTTGAATTTAAACATTGTACCTCTTTTCTACATTTTTCCCTAAAGCTTAAGGCGTGTGTTCCAGCTGCTGGTATCAGACTGAAAAGTTCAGAAAGCAGTCGGGCCTCCGTCCCTTCATGGGACCAACTGCAGAAATGTTCATCTCTGTACTTGTTCAATCCTACCTGTGATGGTTAAAAGATAAAAGTCATTCTCTAATATTTTTTAGAAGCTGGTGTGAAACAGATCCACAGATTTCATTGCTGATACCAAATGGAACTCATCTGATAAAAAATTGTCACCGTTATTGATTTGGATGCGCAGTAACATGCAGTAGGACAGACTTTGGCTCGAAGACCTATTTAGAGAGGCAGGGGTATATTCTGTACTGGTGCAGCTCTCCTTCTTCCTAAATGCATTTACATCATGTGGAAGAGAAGCAATTCCCTGTGCTCTCCTTAACCCTCACTGCTGACGTCCCATCAGGAATCATTATGCTGACTTTTACATAGCAGTCAATTTGAGTCCACATGGATGGGGGCTCCTGTCCCCAGGATTGTTCCTCTCCCATTCTTTCATTATATTATGCCGTTGTTGGTTCATTGATCTGGGTTGTTTCTTGTTGTTTTGGTTTTGGTTTTTTACAGAAAGAAAATAGTAATAATTAAAAAATGAACCTTCCCTTCATCCCCAACTGAAACCAGAAAGAAAGCAGGCAGTTTGTGATTCTTGATTGCATGTGGTTGGAAGAAAATATTTAATTCATTTTCCAGTGTGAGCCATTGTGAACTTGAAAGGGACATTGTCAAGTAATTTGATTTTCCTACAAAGTGTTGCAACCTGTCGAGGAGAGTGTCTTTTTGGTGTGCTAGATGCCAAGCTCCAGAAAGGAAAATGCTACTGAAGCAGCGCCAGCTGGCTGTGATCCCAAACTCCATTTCCAAAGCCAAGGTAATGGCATCAGCAAGGCTGGCATGGAAGTGGAAACAAAACAATCTTGGTGTCTTGACTACAGGCTCCCTTTGGAGCAGCTTCTGCAAGAGACAGGGGAGGGGAGAGGAGGAGGTGGAAGGAAAAAAATGGTTTGCCCAAGTAAAAAGTGTTGAGAAAAAGTCCAGTGAAGCAAGTTGTTGATGAAATGTGCAGCTCTGTGGAAATCAAAAGACTCTGGGGAACAGTCAGTCTCAGGGAGATATTTCAGCAGG
>NW_009260350.1:2135331-2138457 GCF_000687185.1 Egretta garzetta | reverse complement strand
CAGTGTCAAAACATGGTATTTTGAAAATAATTCCAGTTCAGTTTTTTATGACACAGTAAATTTCTAATTCTGAGGTGTACATATTTCATTCATATATATTATATTTATTACTAAATCCAATAAAAAGGTAACTGTTGATATCAACCCAAAACCTTTAACCTCTACCAAACAAGTCCTTGTTCCCTCAGAATTGTTGGATTTGGGTAATTCTGAATTTTCAGTTTCATGATCTGATTCAGTGCAATTAAGAAGTTTATTTCTTTGATTATGAAAGGTCCCACAGAGACTGCTTCTAGCCCAGTTTTAATCAAAGTCTGCACTGAAAGCATTTTAACTGTGGAGACACAGTTTTATCTTTCAGTGCATTTTAGAACGATAAGAGGACCTACATAGTATTATGTGTAAAACACTTTGGCTTTAGCACGGGCCTGTACCTGAATTGATGTTCCCTTCTGAGCAATGGGTGCATTAACTGGGCCGCAGCCCCGTTCAGGTGTGTCTAAAGGACTTTCTAGTCATGGGAAAGGCTTTCATCTGGCTAGCAAGGAGTGCAAGTGAAATTAGCTCACAACTATCTGCATCCATCTGTTTGGATTTGTGTAATAGCAGAATCAGCTCGAGGGATTTTTGGGTCATTTGAGAAGCCAGAGGGACTCAAGGGTGCTGCTTAGGTACCATGGCTTACTGTAACAGAACGACCATAACAGATTTTCAGAGGCTGTTATCAAAACCCAAAGACTGCACAAGCATCCTAGCTGTGACTGGTTAAATCTTCCCGTGTGGATCTGCCTCGGCACTGCCCAGGACTATTTTGCCAGTATTTATGTGTATTCGTTTCATGTCAAAGAAACAAAATATAGGTAGAACCAGAGCTGTCTGTACACTGCCAGCTCTTTGAGCAGTGAAAGGTCAGTGTGAGTGCAACAAGGTGCTTGTTTAGATCCACTGCTCTCTTCAGCCTCTCTGTTTTCGGTCAGTCCCAGCCATGATGGATGAGTTTTGTCCTTTGTTCTGTGTGTATTATGAGTTACTATGTTATCTATTATGAGTTTTATCTTTTGTTATGTGTTGCTGGGCAGAAGCCGGAGGGTTAATAAGAGCTGGAACATCATCCGTAGTATGACACTGCATAGGAAGTGTTGGAATTGGGCACTGGTTGATACTGGTTTTATTCCTGGCCTGCCCAGGGACTTGGGTTTGTATCTGTCTTTGTCTTCTGTATGTTACGCCATTTCCCTCCTCCCCGAGAACACTGGGTAGTGGAGCTTCCTCGCTTCGTAGGGGTATTACAAAGCTGATGTGATGTGTCTTTGTGAAGTGTTCCTGGGACGTCAGGCTTCTGTAGAAGTTGGAAGTGGTGTGTTGTGCGAGCAGGAAAAATCTAAATCCTTAATTTTTAAAAGTAGCAAAACAGTAAATGTTGCCAGTGTCAAAACATGGTATTTTGAAAATAATTCCAGTTCAGTTTTTTATGACACAGTAAATTTCTAATTCTGAGGTGTACATATTTCATTCATATATATTATATTTATTACTAAATCCAATAAAAGGTAACTGTTGATATCAACCCAAAACCTTTAACCTCTACCAAACAAGTCCTCGTTCCCTCAGAATTGTCGGATTTGGGTAATTCTGAATTTTCAGTTTCATGATCTGATTCAGTGCAATTAAGAAGTTTATTTCTTTGATTATGAAAGGTCCCACAGAGACTGCTTCTAGCCCAGTTTTAATCAAAGTCTGCACTGAAAGCATTTTAACTGTGGAGACACAGTTTTATCTTTCAGTGCATTTTAGAACGATAAGAGGACCTACATAGTATTATGTGTAAAACACTTTGGCTTTAGCACGGGCCTGTACCTGAATTGATGTTCCCTTCTGAGCAATGGGTGCATTAACTGGGCCGCAGCCCCGTTCAGGTGTGTCTAAAGGACTTTCTAGTCATGGGAAAGGCTTTCATCTGGCTAGCAAGGAGTGCAAGTGAAATTAGCTCACAACTATCTGCATCCATCTGTTTGGATTTGTGTAATAGCAGAATCAGCTCGAGGGATTTTTGGGTCATTTGAGAAGCCAGAGGGACTCAAGGGTGCTGCTTAGGTACCATGGCTTACTGTAACAGAACGACCATAACAGATTTTCAGAGGCTGTTATCAAAACCCAAAGACTGCACAAGCATCCTAGCTGTGACTGGTTAAATCTTCCCGTGTGGATCTGCCTCGGCACTGCCCAGGACTATTTTGCCAGTATTTATGTGTATTCGTTTCATGTCAAAGAAACAAAATATAGGTAGAACCAGAGCTGTCTGTACACTGCCAGCTCTTTGAGCAGTGAAAGGTCAGTGTGAGTGCAACAAGGTGCTTGTTTAGATCCACTGCTCTCTTCAGCCTCTCTGTTTTCGGTCAGTCCCAGCCATGATGGATGAGTTTTGTCCTTTGTTCTGTGTGTATTATGAGTTACTATGTTATCTATTATGAGTTTTATCTTTTGTTATGTGTTGCTGGGCAGAAGCCGGAGGGTTAATAAGAGCTGGAACATCATCCGTAGTATGACACTGCATAGGAAGTGTTGGAATTGGGCACTGGTTGATACTGGTTTTATTCCTGGCCTGCCCAGGGACTTGGGTTTGTATCTGTCTTTGTCTTCTGTATGTTACGCCATTTCCCTCCTCCCCGAGAACACTGGGTAGTGGAGCTTCCTCGCTTCGTAGGGGTATTACAAAGCTGATGTGATGTGTCTTTGTGAAGTGTTCCTGGGACGTCAGGCTTCTGTAGAAGTTGGAAGTGGTGTGTTGTGCGATGACTCCGTCCTCTGTAATTTGCTGTGGCAAACATTAATTGGTTATAGAAAAGTTGGTATTTTTCTTCAGCTGGAGACTGTTGAGTCAGTGCAGTGGCTCACACCTGGTCTTCCCAAGACAAAGAAAGTTGTGCAACGTTTTCCCTTCAAAAAGCCCCTCTCACAGCCCAGGCAGTGCTAACACAAGGCTTTGGAACCTTGAAGGTTTTCATCCTGAGCATTTTTAATTTTTTTTTTTGTATTGATTGAATTTTAAGAGTAACACAGAACTTGTGCTTGCAGCCAAACAGTATTTGAGGGAAGATCCTTTAGCCAGGAGGGATAGGCAAAGAA
>NW_009260350.1:2117623-2135318 GCF_000687185.1 Egretta garzetta | reverse complement strand
TGAGATGGCCCCAGAGACCACGAACATTTAGTTTTATTTCTGAATGGCCACTAGCAAACACTTCAGAAACTGATCTAAGAGTGATTTCTGTAGCGATGAGCAGCCCAGTTTAATCAGGTCTCGTGTGGGAGAGCTTTTGTGTTAGTATCTTCTGAATTTTCTAAATGAATCCAGTGGTGTGGTATTTCTAGTACATAGGTGAGATTGCAACATTGAATACTGAAGGTATCAACACTGTTAGCTGCAAAAGAAAAATAAAAAGGAAAAGTTACTTGGTAGGGCTTAGAAATGTTATGTAAATACAGACTTAGTAATATAAATACAGAAGGAATCAATGTTTCTAGAGAAAAAAGTGGTAAAATAATTGAAGCATCTCTTTCTATTAGTGTTAGTGTTGTTAATATGGCTCAGTTTTAAGTAAACTTCACATTCTGTAGACAAAAACTTAATATTGTGATTGTGGAAATGCTGTCATTTTGTCTGGAACACTTACTAGCCATAGGGATGGAACATGTCCCAAAACTCCTTAAGCTTCTCAGGAGCAGCACGTAATTTGGGGATTAAAAGGCGTCTTTTAAATCACTGGAGTAGGACAGGAAGCACTCAAAGAGAATAGGAAAACTTCAGAGCAACTAAATATTCTTTTGCTCCATCTTTCTTCTTTTGCAGTAAGTGCTGGCAGTGGCTACTGCTGCAGCTTAACTCTTTTCAGGCAATGAAGGTCAGACGCTGGGTGTCAGGAAGTGGCGGTATGGATGGATTAAAGGAATCCCATCCAAGAGCTCTAGAGGAGTAAAAGGTCCAAGGTGTGACTTAAACAAACATCCTCTATGGGGTTCACTTAGTTTTTTCTAGCTCTTCAACCAATACTCAAAACAGTAATTTCTCAAAGTGTTAGTTCGGGGTTGTTTGGGGTTTTTTTTCATTTTTGTCAAACTCTTTGCAGACAAAAGAAGGCACGATTGGGACAACAACCCCACTGACCTGTACAATTAAGTGCTGCATGTCCATGTCTCAGAAGTTACAGACTCCTGGGCTATATTTCAGGACCTGGTAACTAAAAATGGCTTTGTGGTCAGAAAGCCATTGATGTTTGCTTCAGAAGTAGTAGTTGCTGGCAGATGCCCAATAAAAAGCAGAACAATTTCATCATCTGTCAAGGAGACAGGATGGTGGGTTTCAGGACTACTGCTTTGTTTTATAATGTAAATGCCCATGTCTGTTAATTCTGGTCTTAATTAGCTGTATCAGTCTGGGTTTCTTGCCTTTGTTTGATGCTGTGTTTTATCTGCAGTTGACTCCTTACTTTTATTTTTTTGGAAAGCAAAAGATGTAAGAGCAGCTCTTGGAGTCAGTCTTTATTGACTGGCTGTGCAGTTCCTGGTTACCCTGACCCATGTCAAGAGATTGTGCCTGGGCAATAATTCGCCTGTCACAAGAACTCCTGTGTGAATCTGCTGATCACACGTATTGCACAGCAGCTTCCTTTGCTCTCAAGGGAGCTGAGCAGAAAGGAAGAATGAGCAGGCCTTTTCTACTCCTTTTTTTCTCTGCTCTTTTCTCAGGCCACCCAGATCTGTTCTCACTGTAAAATAGAGCCTGGTGTTTCATTTCTGCTGAGATTTTCTTTAGAATCAGATGTGCACTGAGCCCCCTGCTCAAGAAAGAACACGTGCAGGAATGATTCATCATCTGTTTTCTCCTTTGACGTCAGTGACTTCAGTATGGTTGGTCCTGATCTACGTGGGTTTTAGGGTGAGGAGACTCCAGCCCTTCTACCCGGGAAGCTAAAAGGGAATGCCTCTTGGTATGAATGGCTCCCTGCCCCAGTTCATACTGAGTGCTGAGACTGAGGTGTGGTGGTTCTCACCCGGTGTGTCACCAGTATTTAAAACCATGGAGTGACGCAACCTCTTGCAATGTTCAGGTCTTAGAAGATATTATCAGGACAAACTGAGATCTTAAAACTCAGGCCCCAACAGGCAACTAGCAATCCCGATCATCTTCTGAAATGCAGTTAATTGTGTGCCTGCGTACACGCCCTGTTAATGAATAAGTAGTCTCTAAAATTTCAACTTTTACAAATACTTGCAAATTTACCCTGAAATGTCTCTCAACCCAGTTAAAAAATGACCTTGGGTCTCTGATTCATGAACTGTTCATAGCTGGGGAGCGAATCCACCTGCAGTTTTCGGTGTAAGCATGTCAGGTCTCCAAGACTTACCCAGAAATACTCGTAACTGTCACAAGAAATATTATTGGCTCTTTGTTTCTTTTCCCTGATTTTTTTACTCTACTTTTATGAATCTCACTGAATCTGTTATGAAGATCCTAATCCCACATAAATCCCAGAAGGGGAGCAGCAACTGTGCTGGAGTGCGGTTGGCAGTGCGTGGGGCGAGCTCTCGCATTGCCTGAGAACCGCCGCTGGATGGGTCAGGACATGTTTGGCCAGGCCTGTGACTGTCTTCCGGACATTCACCAGCCCTGTCTCCATCTATCCCGGCATTACCACATTCCTTTCTCTTTTTATGCTAGGATTTTCCTGTGTCTATGTGTCTCCCCCTCTCTCCCTAGCCTCAAACCTCTGTGCCTGTCCCTCTATTCCAGACATCACTATAGTGTGTGAATTATTTCTGAATATGAATAATTTTACTCTGATAATCCTCTGTCAGAGGGAGAAGCTGCTTTTCTCTGCTTTTTTCTCTCCCTCTCCACTTTTCATCATGCTTCCTTCCCTGCTTTCCTTTAACAATCCAGTTCTCCTTTTCCCTGCCTCTCTCATGATGTGAGCACATTACTCCCGTTAAAGCTAATGGCTTTTACCTGCTAATGGGAGAACTGTTCTCTTCTGTCCTTTGCTTTTCAGCAGCCCCTGAACTTTGCTATTCCCTATGAAGTTTGGTAAGTCTGGAAACTCCTTTGGCAAGCACCCGAGCAGCTCAGGACTCCAGCCTGCGTCCTGTGTTTGAGTGAACAGTCACCGGTCCTTTTTTGATCGTAACACCTACACGCTTTCACAGTTAAGTCTTGTAAGCCTTGCAGAATTTTGACTAAACATCTAGCTACAAAGAGAATTTTATGAGCTGTATTACGGGTATGAAGCAGCTTTTATTGGGGAGGACTGTGTCAGGGGAAGCTGCAGGTAAGATTTCCCAGCTGGCTGATGCCACTGTAGGAATGCACACTGCATCCTATTTTTGATGGACGTGAGATAGAGCTCTCACCACCCCCTGCTTATTGGGGAACATTGCGTAAACCATGATCAACCTATACTCAGTATCACAAGTTCTTGATTTAAAGACTGCCCCCTCTGCAGAAGGGCACTAACTTATTTTGTTGTCATCAGAGCTTTCCAACATTTTAGAAGTGATACATCAGGCTGGCAGACACATAATAAAACTCACTGTAAGCAGTCCTGGCAATGTGGCGTCATGTACCTGGATTTTCGAATGGCTTCTTGTGCCAAAGAGTCAGAAAGCCTGGAGGAGACACCTGAAGCCTGCGCTATGGGGCAGAGAGGCACTATGATTGCCACCCTGTGAGGACAAGGCATTCCAGGGTCTGCTTGACAAACAGCTATAGGAAGCAGACAAGTTTTAACATGTCATTTTACAGCAAGGCCAGTGAAGAGAGTAAAGGCCAATAGATAAGAGCTAGGCTGGCATTTGGACGATGCAGGCTCTGTCTTCGAATCTGCCAGTCAACTGCTGTATGGCGTTGGCTTTATCCTTCCATGCTGTGTTTTGGCTTGTTTAAAAACATCTGTGATTTCCTACTATGTATGTGTCTCTGCCGTGCTCGGCGCAGGGCTCTTGTCTGAGTGGTTTCAGACTGCAGTTCTCTATCGATTGGTAGGATGACCATGTAATTCTAAGAAACCAAATGAGAGCTAAAGCTAGGAAGCTGGATGCTCAGCCTGTCTTTTAATGCTTCTTTCTCCTCTGCAACTTTCAGTTTCTTTGAATATTTTTGTCAGCAAATTGGTAGCCAGCTTATTTGTTTGAAGGAGGAAAAACCTACCTGATCTTTCTGCTTCCCTCATTCCTGCATCTTATGAAAGCTGAAAAAGTTTTGTATTTTTTAAATACCTTCTCAGGTAGAAGCCCTGGTGAAGTAGCAGGCACTGGCACTGGGTGCTGGAAGGTGGGTAGTGGCTATTCCAGAAACATCAAATCAGGCAGGCGCTAGGTGATCACTGTGCACTGTCTGTGTGGTTTGTGATAATAAAGTCTTCAAAGAAAGGAAGAGAGAGAAGGAAAAAATCAGCTCCATTTCCTAACTGCCTTTGCATTCAGAAGACAGCAAAAGGGTTTTGTCTGTTCAAGAAAAGAGAGAGGCCAGCTCTAACAATGTCTCTGAACTTGAAAATATGTTTCTGTGTTGATTTTTTTCTCTTTCATGTGATATATTTTTATGGAGTTTTAGCTTACTTTATTTACATATATTATAACCTCCCTACTGAGTAAACAAGAGATGCCCAGCAAAGCAAACAAGCCCGAGGGTGATGGGAGAGGGAGAGAGAAAGGAGAAGAATAGCGAGAGGGAGAGGAAAAGAGAGGTGGCAATAGGAAAAGGGTAAACAGACAAGCACTAATTAAGGCCTTCATCACAAGCAGGGAGATGTGCTAGGCTGACAGTCAGTCAAGCAGATAAGGGGAGATGAGTTAAAATCTAGCCCCAGGTTTTGAAGGCCCCCGGGGCCCTGGCAGACAAGAGCACAGTGAACGAACAGGAAGCCACTGAAAGGTCATTTGCATGAAATGATGTTCAGGATGTTTGCTTTTGTTGTTGCCCTGATGGCTTTAACCCATTCCTGGCCCAGGAAACACACAGAGATAGGACCCTTGCAGTCAGTCTGTACATGGCTTGAAGGCTTCCTTTGGTGGCCTTTAAGGGAGCGGTTCTGCAGGGAGCGTATGCTTCGGAGAGGGAGAGGGCTTGCATTTCCCACTAAGGTAAGGGGAGCTGAAATTCCTTGGCAGGTGATGTGGTCACTCTCTAGCAGAGCATCAAATGGAGAAATCATCAGAATGGGAGACTCTAGGCATTAAATGAGCCGCAAGCTTGCCCAGTTGAGGGAAGATGTAGTGACCTGCAGTGGTCAGAGACATTCACGTATTCTAGACTTTGAGTTTTCTTATTCTTTCCAAGAGCTCTGGCAACAAATCTTCCATTACGGAGCGATGTCAGAATCTATCGTCACTTGCCCTTGCTGTAGTGTCACAAACACATCGTGACTATCAGGAGCATTGTGCAGGTGGCTCCTGTCTGCCCCTTCAGCTGGAATTGAAAATGCATCCAAATTTTTAGTGCTTGTGAAAGAATAGGCAAATTGTAGTTGTGATCTCTTCTCCCTGAGCTACTTTAGGAAACAAGATCTTGCTCAGATCTCCAAGGGAATTCTGACACTATAATTATTTTTATATGATCTCAATGTGCTTAGGCATTTAGGCAGATTGTAATTCTTAGTGACATAGCAAGAGAAATGAATGCAGAAGTGCTCACCATTTTGTAATAGTCAGACAGCCTAGCACACTTTGTTTTCCCCTCCACTTCTGTTTAGACATTTGGTGAGTCGCAGTCGTTACTCTTCTGCTTTTTCTTCTGAAACATAAAAGCTGGTTATAGCAAAGCCTAGTAGATAAACAGGGGTCTGGGCTATTGGACTTCTGGGTTCCAAACCACTGCCACTTCATTACTGTTTGACCTTCTCCATCTCGTGTCAACTCATTGTGAGTAATGTATCTGTCTGCCCCAGAAGGGCAGTAAGTTTACTTGCCTCCAAGAAAGGGCATTAGTACCTCTGAGGTTGGTAAGAGTGCTCTCAAGACCCTTGGGTGAAAGCGCTGTTGAAGGTAAAGCAGTGGTTAACAGTAGAGTAGCTCTCTGGAGCGGGTGGTAAGGCTGGACACTGAAACTTCAGGTTTAAGGCCAAACAGTCAGGTCTTGAGAGACGTCAGTCTGTCACAATGTCAAATCTCACAAGGAAAACCTCACTGCAGATTTCCAGTGGGGTGAGCTCTGTTCAAATAATTTCCAAGTACAAACCCCTTTCATTTCCATATCAGTGCTTGAAAATTTGAACCTGAAGTCCATCTTAGACTGAGACTGGATCTGGGCTATTATGTATGGCGAGCTCTTGGATTTTCCCACTAGGAATCAGTGCTGTCCAAACCAATGCATTCCCAGTTCAGGTACAAAGGCTCTGGCTCAAGCCCAGCTGTAGCAGATAGCATGTTTAGTGGTGTGGTTAGCCATAGCTTTCCTTGGCATGGTGGTGCTCACTGGCATTTGGTGTAACTAAGCTATTTCTCTGCTTCTAGGGTACAAATCATCTTGATAATAGACATGGGTTTTGTTTAAAAGAAAAGACAATGAAAAAAGTTCCCAAACTTCTCTTCTGTTTCACCTTGCTTATAGTTTGCACTGTGTTCCAGTGCAGGCTGGTATTACAGCACGCTAGAATCCCAGTTAGAGAACTATTTTTGAAAGCTACTGTGTGGAATCAGTGGAGATGATGGTGTGTAGGATTACAGGTAATTGTTCTGTGTTATAAATACAGAGTCATGGTGGTGAATGGACTGTTCTAAAGCGGGGGCTATGAGCACATGTAAGAGTAGCAGAATATAGATAGCCTTTGGCCAGCTGCTTGTTGCTCCTGCCCTCTGTAGGATTTTAAAAGGCCACTGTCATCAAGTATTTTTTCTTTTACCTCACTACATGTAGTAGCTTCTTTAAGAGCCTGGAAATTATTTTATTTGCCCTTTTACTCTGGACAAACAGCAGTTTCTTTTTCTTGGCCTAACATTCCACCAGGAAGACAAACCCAAGCCCTGTTCAGTGTGGTTTTGCTTTAAATTCCACATACTGTCAGTGCTAGCATCAGTCTAAGAGGAAGAGATTTCTAAAAGTGTGATTAATCTGTTCAACATATGACCTTGAAAGCTGAGCAAGTAGAAGGGAAATACTGATTATTAAAGGTGAGGTCTATGGTTTGGAAAGAAAATTTATGTTGGTTTAGCAAGAGAGATCAGTAAATTCGTATCTTGAGAGGAATCATTTGAAAGAAGAGCCCTTGTGCTCATTTAATGAGGAAATATGTGTCGTTCCATTCTGTGTTTTATGAGAACATGCTGCTGTTGAAGGACAACCCTTTAAACGTCCTACAGTGTAATATCCAAAACTTATCTGATACCTTGGGGCAAAGCGCGACCTGGAATTGCAAATTTTCCTTCATGCCAATAGTATAGATGGCTAGGGCAGAGGATGTTGCACAGACTCTATAAAACAATGTGGAAGAAGCGTTTTCCTGCTGCTTTTCAGCCACTGAGTTTGGTTGTCCAGTGGAAGAGGGAGTCTCCGAGAGGAATGCAGCCCGTAGCCCCGCGTGCCAGCCTTCGTCTTCCCTTGCAGCGGTGGTCTCACCCTCCAGAGACGCGTTGCCCTTACCATAAAGAACAGCCTGGGCATTCAGCACAGCTGGCCGAGTGAGTAGTAGTGCAACTTCTGGTTCCAGCAGGGGTTTAAGTAACAGTGTCAGTGGAACTGAGCAAAACATCTGCCAATGGTGGCAATAGAAGTTGCAAAGATACTGGGGTATTTTTCTGTCCTCTCTTCACAATTCATCTTTAGTACCAAACGTGCCTAAAAACTTGTGATTCTGTGTCAGGGAGGAGAGGCAGCCACTTTGTTCACTCCAGAGGGTAGAACAGACCATGACTCTGTTAAAAAATACAGAGAGATTTCAGACTTTACATTTTTAATTTCTCATTTTAAGACGAGGCCAGCCTCTGCTATGCCAGTGTGTTACATGCCCAAGAGTGTGGCATGGGGTCAGAGAGGTTTATTCACTGCAGGGAGTAGCTTGTGATTTCCCAAAGCCCAAGCAGGCGATTTTTCTCTCTCTCTCTCTCTCTCTCTCCTTTTTTTTTTTTCCCCCTTTCCGCCTGGGAAGGATGCAGCATCACAGACCTTGTCACCCGGAGCTTAGAGGACAGCAACCATATGCCTTCCGACCTCCCCTTGCTTTTCTAGGAAAGATTCAGCCTGCTGGGCATTTTCTATCAGAATCATTAAGAGACAGCGGCTGGGATGTGGCCCAGGCTGGCGTTCCTCTGGTGCTCTGCATGGATGGAGGGAAGGGGGGAGGGCGAGGAGGGGAGCGTGGCAGGGGGAGGAGGCAGAGGAGACTGGGCTGCCAAAGAGGAGGAGGAGGGATGGAAGAGAGGCGAGATTGGCATCTTCATGTGCATGAGGCTGGCCAGCATCAGGACAGCTTGATGAGCCTGCAGGCTACTATCTCTTGCAGTTGTTCTGATTGCAGTGATGGGCTTGTCTGGTGGCTTGGACACCAGCTTTCATTATCATGCTCTGCAACATTTGCAGTGGCGGGGAAAGAAGGGAATGGAGGAGGTAAAGAAGCCCTGGAGTTATACACACACCACGCACACACACACAAATCGGAGACAGAAAAGGGAGAGAAACAGCTTTGGCTCCAGGCTATTGATTTTGTTCCGTGACACTTGCTCATTTCCCACTTCATGTGCTTCTCTATTCTACCTTCCCGGTACGGCTACAGCAGCTCTCCATAAAACAATAGTGAACCCCGAGCGGTAGGGGCATAGCAACTGATGGCTGGACCCAGTGATTTGAAGCCATTTTGGAAACAATCCCATATGCTTGCAACAGCACACAAACACCCCGACGTGTCTCCATGCTCACCAAGGAGCCACACTTCCACATGTTTTTCTCACCGGTATGCACACCCGTCCTCTACGTGTGCCTGTACTTCAGTTCCTGACACGGTCTTCCAAATACTCCAACTCACCTTTTCTCCCCCAGCCTCTCCAACGGTCTTGTCCTACTGCCAAGGTAGAGCAATCAGAAATGTTGTCTTAGAAAAGTGATGCTTTTTTGGAGGCATGGCCCCCAATGTTGCATTAGTACTACTAAGGCAACAGCTTTAACCTCAGTTGCACTACAGGCAAAAATACTGGGACAGTAATATTTTACGGGCGGCATCAGGCTGTTGTTGTTTCTTTTTTCCCTCAGTTGTAACTTTATTCCCTGTGAACTGGGCATTGCTGCCTGAGTCACGTGTGGCAGCTGTGGCAACAGCATTTTTGATCTCTGCCACATTTTTTTTTTTTTTTTAAATAACTGCCTGACCCCAGAGGAAGGCAAAGAAACTGCTGGCAGGCAGGGGAGTTGGGTGAACCAGGACTGTTACTGAATATCACAAGGCTTTGTGGTAAAATTGTATGTGGCTCTGCTGTGGCTGCCCATATTTTCTACTTTCTGAGAATCTCGGGGATCATCAGACAATTGCCTTCACACCAGAAAGGTTGGGGCCGTGGAGGAGGTCTGAGTTGATGCCACTTTGCTGTGAGTGTAATTTTTATTTAGCTGCATCCACTAGAGCTTCTCCACCCTTCTGCTTGGAAGTTCTGCTCAGCTGTGAGAGCAGAAGGGGACTTTGGAGTGAATGTAATTTCTTGGTTACTGCCTCTCTTTCTGGCCTGAATGCACAGATATGCACGTGCATGCACAAACATACACGTACTCTCTGTCCCCCACACATGTACATACATAATTTTCCCCAGCTTTGTATCAGGGGCTGTTGGAATGCCATGGCTGGCAGCAGCTACTAACTGGATTAGCTGGTAAATCCATCTGGAGCTCCCAGTGGGAAGGATGGGCAGGTTCAAGAACAATAATGGCTTGTCTGAAGCAGCAAAGTGGATTATTTTGTCAAAAAGAAGGGGGGAAAATAGCCTCTTTCTCCTTGTGGACTTTTGCTTGGTGCAGGGGGGAGTGGTTTCAAGAAGGTAAGGAAAGAGGAGGTGGGTTTTGAAGAGAGAGTGATTCTTACTGTGTTGCTAAACACAGTTGTCCATCCTTTTTCAGTGTATTTGACTGCATCTTGTCTTCCTATTAAACTGTTCCTTTATTTTCTAAAGCTTCATTTTGAATTTGTGAGCGTAAGGAGCAAGGCAGCTTCCCGTCAGGTTTCTTAGTGATGTGATGAGGGGCATTTTTTTGTTGTTGTTGTTGTTCCTTGTCCTTCTTTTGTTGTGCAAGATGTAACCCACTTCCAGAAACATGCCTTGGTACTGACCCTCAGGACTTGGCCAGTGCATTGGGGCTGAAGCCACGGGGTTTCGCAGTCTGCTTTCCTGTCCATCTCTCAGGCTGAGATTTGACATTGACTGATGGGGTGAAAAGAGTCGCTTGTTTAATAAGAGCGGTGCTGAGATGAGAGAGCTTCATCTGGGGTTCAGCAACAGCTGTACTTCAGATTTACCTGTGCAAAGTCAGCGAACCAGCAGAAACCGAAATGCTGGCGAGAGGGAGGAGCCTCTTTATGCCTATCGGTAGACTTGCATTTGCTGATGTATTGCTTAGCTAAGTGGCTGAGGAAATAAAAGTGGCTTTTCCTCCCGTAACGTTTCCTACATGAAACCAAATACACTGGAATGAGAAGGGAAGAGCCTTCCCTTTTTCTTTCTGGTTGCCTTATCCATGCGCAGTGTTGCCAGTTGTACTGCAGGCTGGCAAATGCGTAGTGTGCACGTGTGTGTTCTGCCGTGAAGTGCAAGCTTGTGGAAGCACTTTGTTATGAGCCTCTGTTTCTTTTTTGCGGTTGTCTAGTTGGCTTTTTTTGTTTTCTTTTTTGGGTTTTTAATTAAACTTTTAAAAAGTAAGGTCGTGTTGAAAATACTTTTGAAAGAATGACCATCCTCAAGCCAAAAGTTCACAGTATATTTCAGATATAATGATTTTTTAAGGTAGGTTTATGACTTCCAAGGGTCTGCTTTGGGATTGGCGCTGTTAGGATGAGCACACATAGCATCAGGGCTCGAGTGCTGGTTTTGCCTCAGATTTCTGTATTCTTGGATAAATCACTCAGCCCTGTACTTCAATTCTGCCATCTCTCTCTAAAATGCAAAAAAATAATAGCTAATTTATGTAATGTGCTTAAAAATCACACAATACTTATTAAGTTCCCCTCAGTCTTTAGGAGAGTAAAATAAGCTTCAGTTCATCATTCTTTACTGTGAGCTTTTTCTTCAGTTCTTCTGTTACCCCTTCCAGAGGATTCCGTCCTGCAACCTGTGCTTCTCCAAGGCCTGGGTAAGGTGCTAAGTGCCTAGGGAGGGAATATAAAAAGCATAATGTCTTTGGAAGATATTCAGGAATGGTTTCAGTAACCAGAATTGCCTAGCTAAGGATCCCAACTGGTGGTGCTAGAATGGGATGTCTCCAAAATGGGAGCAGACACAAAGACAGGTTCTTTGCTGAGTGTGTTCGTTACCCCTTTGGTGCAAGCACTAGTTTGACTGTTAAGATGTGAGACTGTTTCTAGAGTGATCCTATTGCCCCCCTTGCCCCTTACAGCCTCCTCCAGCCACTGCTGCTGGAGCCTGGGCAATAGCAAACCCTTCTTCCCAGCCGCGCTCTTCTTGATACCTGATCCTTGCAACTGTAGTGGACGGGGGCGATGGTGGGATTTCCCACTTCAGCCTGTCTGCTGTATTAAAAGCATACAAGTAGCATAGGAAAAGGCAATGGCCTCTATACTTTGTATATAGGCTGTGAGGTTTGAGGCTGCAACAAGAGAAATCCTGTGTGATAAGGGGTTGCTAGCCAGTTTGGAAAACATGACCGAATTATCAGAGGCTGATTTAGGCAGTCTCCAGCATCATCTGAAAACCACTGTACTGCAGACTCCTCTCCCATCTCATTTTATGACTGCATCCTGCCTTGACATCCAGTCTCAGACACAGCCTCCCATCCTGTCATACTCAACACTGTCACCCCTGGTCCTTAAGGAAGGAGTTTTGCTTGGTTTTGCTCTCGTTGTGTTAATGACACAGTCCTGTGTCGAGAAAGAAACTGTCCGTAAAAGACAGTAGTGCAAGGTCAAGCAGCTCAGGGCCAAGGCTCCTCCAGTGACAGCGATGTTGTAAGAGGGGTTGAGGAGTGCAGGGGTGAGGTCCTGAGGGACCCCCTCCTTTGGTGCTGGGCTGGGAGCATGTTGTGCTCTGCACAAAGCACAGCGTGCAGAGCCCAGAGAGAGCTGCAGAGGAGACCTCTGGCCAGAAGCGTGCATGCTTACATGCAGGATCTAGCATAAAAGGGCCTATGTTCTTTATAGATTCGTAGAACCAAGGGTAAGAGCCATAATTAATAACAATAATAGTAACAGCAACAATAATAAAAATAATTCTGGTGCCATTAAGCTGTGACCTGAAAACCAGAACAGCCCATGAGAAGTCGGGGGTCTGATCTCTCCCCCTCATCCCCCTTCTCCTCCACCCACATCTCTATGCTTATTTCTCTCTTTCTTATTTTTCTTTTCTCTCTAATATCTTTTTTTTCTGCTCTGGACATATCCTTGAAACCTGGCCATTCCCCCAGCTTATGGGATTCCCATTATACATGCTTGATATTTAACAGCTTTGGCGTCTTCCATAGCTGGGAGTGAAAAGAGAAAAAACAGCTCAGAAATATAATGGAGCAAAATCTGCATACTGAGCCCTGGTTCCATGTCCCTTTACACTGTTTACTTCGATCGTAAAAGCTACGAGCTGTGGCATCTACTCAGACTTCATCAGCCCATCCTGCCCTGATGCTGGCCTTGGAGACACCGCCGGCTCCAAGTTCCCTTCTGCAGCCACCTCATTAGACCAGGAGGATTTTGTGGTTCCTGTGGCCGCCCCATTCCTTTTCAAGTCCCCTCTCTCACAGCCAGCTTTCCTGCACATCGTTCCCTTCTGTTGTGGGAGGGGGCCAGGGGGGACTGCTTGTGCATTTGGGGGGACAAAAGACATTCAATTTTCTTTATCCAGAAATCTCTGATTATGCCCAAGAGCTAAACTTACCCCCATATGAGTATCTACTTTATTTGCCCAGTAAGCTGTTGTGCATCTTTATGATGTGGCAAGGTGTCGGTGTACTCCGTGGTATGCAAATGGGATGAGGAGTTGATCCTTCTCCCAGGAGATCCTAACCTGAACCTACAGTTTATAACTGAACATACATGGATGTTTTAAATTGTTGTCATCATCTTTATATAAAAGAGAACATTATGCCATGAACAAGTGGAATAGTTTAGTATGAACTAAGGCCTCTAGAAGAACAGGTCAAATACCTTGTCTGAAATCCTGCCTCTTTACATGCCAGCCTAGTTCTGCTACCTTACGGAATCCCTAGAAACCCCCATGCTTCTGAGCTGTTCTTGGTGAAAAGGAGCTGGGGTCTGGTGGACCTGAGTGTCATGCCCAAGCAGTAGCCATCCCCTGCCTTCTCTCCTGCCAGCTTTCTGGAGATCTTTCTTTTCTGTTTGTTTTGGTTGGTTGGTTGGTTTTTTCCTGTTTTCTCCTGTTTAATGATGCCATGAAAAATAGCAACAAATGAGAAATAAGTACGTAAGTTCTTTCACACAAGCTGCTGCCTGACACTGTTGTCCATTGGGACTGAAGAACCCCTACGTACTCAGGTAAAATTACCTATTTCTGTGCTGGAAGTAGGGTGAGAGTTGGGCTTGCTGGGTTAACCTCCTTTCCTTAGTTGCACCTTCCAGTTTGGTAGATGTTCACATATTTATAACTCTGTACAAGCAGGTCAGCATATTCTTCAAGGGCCATTATCCTGCTGCTCCCCACAGCGCTAGGTACACAGCAGGGAGTTGCATCAAGGAAATGCATTAAGACGAATCAGCAAGAGAGAAGGGTACCTCTGGGCCAACTCCCTGCTTCTTAATTATTTATACTTCATAATTTCCAGCAAATCACTGGCTGTTTATTGGTGCTCATCTATAATTGAAGAGTTTCCTAGATCACTGGCCAGCTTTGCTTAAGATGTAGCTGGCCGTGCTTTTGAAAGCTGTTACGAAAACCCCACAGGGAAAAGCAGCGTCTCAGGAGTGGCTGGTCATCCATTGAGGATACACCCTTTTAATTTTTGGCTTTTGTGGGCACCTGGGACTGGTGGGTTTCCAGCATGTGGTTTACCATCTCCATTTGACCGCACCACGTTGTATGGGGACTGCATGCTACAGTACCAAGATGACCCTGCCCAGGAAGTATTTCAAGGATGCTGCCTTTCCAAGCCCTTGCTTGTACAGTGTGCTGCTTGTTCTGCCAAAAAAAAAAATCGGAAAGTTTTGATGTTCCTAAAATCCTTGAAGGGGCCATGAAAAAGGGAGCTACCGTTCTGAATTGAGATGAAAAGTCAAAGCCTTGAAAACTTTCAAGAGCTTAAAATCTAAAAGGAAAAAATCAAGTGCAGGGGACAGAGTTGGCTTTGCATACTTTGGATGGCTCCTTCATCAGGCCTGGCTGGTCTTTCTCCAATAACATTTTGACTTAGTTTTTCTCTTTTAATTTCAAAACAAAATCATTTTGGCTGAAGCAGTTGAACTTTTCTGTTTAGAAACACTAGAATGGGCTATTTTGAATTTTTTTTCCTGTTTTTTTTTTTTTTCCTCCAAATAAAAGAATTATCTGGAACCAGCCATTTCAGTGTGAACAACTTCACATTTGAGCAACTAGGAAATTCTAATGAAAAAATGTTTTGTTGAAATGTTCCCAACCAGGTCTATCCATCACTTCCTTTCACTACTACCCAATAAAAATAGCTCCCACATACCACTGTAGTCGGGAGTGCCATGTTACAGAAGAAGAAATAACTTAGCCAACAAAATGACTCACATTCCAAAGATAATATATAAGGTAGGGCCAGGCCAACTGGTTAGATTCAAATTAGAACCAGCCTCAACCTTCCTGCCTGAAACAAAATGATCACAAAATATGATCTGTTGTTATTTTTTGATGTTTGCTCATTTTATTTTCGCACACTTCTATTCATGATCCCACTTCTGCTTTAGTGGAAGTGGACATTCTTTTAATGTGGTGGAGGCTGCTATTTCTCCTCAGGTTTAGCCTAACTAAAAGCAGGAATCTCTAGGACCGTGGCAAGGGGTTTGTTCTTGTGAAGAGATTTTTTTAGCTCTGTTTCGCCAGCTTGCATTTTGGATATTCTGGTTAAAGAACACATGAAGATCTAGACCCCTGCACGGTTGAAGCTTTACCCTGCTGGGTTTCTCTTTTGAAATTATATATTTTGAAGTAGCCAGAGTGGTGGACCTCATGGAAAACAGCTCGTACGATTCTGCGGGATGTGTTATGCATGAGCATAAAGAAGTGGTCCACTATGGTCCCGTGTGTCCTTAGAGCCTAAAATGTCCCTCTTAGTTTTAAATATATAATTCAAAGACCTAAAATATTAATTTTATTGTTGTTACGAGGTACTGAACTAATACCCTAAAGTTTTAGCTCATTAATTCTGTTGATCTTCACCAAAGCACTCATTCTAGCAGAATGAGTCCTTCATGTATATACAACTTTTCGGTCAGGTTGGTAGTGCTTTTAGGAGCAGCTCATGGTTTAGGGTGAATGCATTTTAAAGCAATCTATAAATCTTTATGATCTTTGTTTTTCTTTCTCTTGCATGCATACTTGGCAAAGATTTTCAGTTTGCATCATTGAAAATTTGATTCACCCATGTACAATGGGTGAGATTTCTCCACATCTGAAAAGCCAACATCAAGCCCTTTGCACCTTTTAAATCTTCAAAATAGGACTGAAGCAGGACATTATGGTTTGCCAAACTGTTGCACTGCCTTCCCCTGAAGCTGAACTGATTTTCAGCCAGGCGGAATGGAGGGGGTGATGGTGGAGAATGAATTACTGTGACCTTGCAAAGTGCTATGGAAGAAAAAGGCAATTTGGGGGCTGCAGTACTGATTTTTGCTTTCTTTTTTTCCATGGCTTTGGTGCTTTAGGCGACTGCTTGGACTATTGCATCCTGTTTGGGGCAGCCTCTTACCAAAATTTGGAAACTTAGAAGTAAACTAACATTAAAGGTCTACGGAGACCAGCTTACTGGGAAAGGTTTTGAATTCAGTACATTGCGTTTAGATGAGCAATAGGCAGCATGGATGGATTACGAGGCCAGCGTACACACAAAATAGATAGAAGAGTAATGAAGAGTGAGCTGCAAGAATAGCTGGGAACAGTGACTGGGTGTGGAAAGGGGAGACTGAACAAAATCCTGGGTGGTGCGGTGGGCATGGCCACAGGGTCACGCTATACGGGAGAAATAGGTATTCTCTGTCTCTGGCTTAGTTTTGTGACATCTCATAAGACTATAAAGGATTGGGATAACTGAAGCTTTGGGTGTTTGGTGACGATCTCGGCTGTACTTCAGTGGCAGTCAGCGTGTGTGTTAGGGCAGTGCTGCCCCAGAAGGGCCCCTGCCCCAACGAGCATACAGACCAGGCCAGCGCAATGCAGCGGACTGCGCTCTGTCCGACTTCCCCCTTGATGTCTGTCCATCTGGCTTCTTCCCTTCTTCTCCGAAAAGAAAGGAAACAGCTGTTTTACACAGCCAGTGATTGAGCAAATGCCTTCTCCTGACACGGCCAGCTCCTGGCCTGGAGCCACTGCCACGGCTGCAGCCCTGTCACGCAGGGCAGGCACGTGTCCTAGGTGTGCACGGACCTGAAGAGCCCCAGGCTGCTGCCGCCGCCTTTGTGAAGGAAGGAATGGGAAGAAAAACCAGCCCCGTAAACGCTTGAGGATTATTGTGTTTGAGAGAGGCAGGGGTAGGGTTTGAAGTGGCCAGAGTCCCAAGGTGCTGCCATGTACCCCCATGAGGGACGAGAGGGACGGAGGAGCAGCGCAGATGAGGAAGGGACAGTCTGAAACTGGGACTGGACCCTTTGCCTTGGATCTGAATAAATCAATGGTGAGGGCATGGGGCATTTCACAGGAGAGTTGTCACAAAGGCTTTTGTGCCATGGACCTTTGACTCCCGCTGGCTTTGAATCAAGCCTGGAATCGCCAGTGTTTACAACTGAGCACAGGGGGCACTTGGTGGTGTTTAATGCTTGGCCGTTATTAAACGTCTTTGCTGCATGTGAACTCAGTGGTTCCTGGGACGCTCGGAATGTTAAGGTAAGCAAGCTGGAAGTTGGACATTAAAGTGGATGCTGGGAGCACTGTGAAGTGGCCTTAGTTTCTTAGAACTGAGTCCCTCTTCTGAGCTCTGTAGTGACACCAGTGACTATCCAAGGCCTGCGAAAGTCCCACAAGGAGCAGGATGCTTTGGAGATGCACTAACTACCCCTGCAGTGTCCAGTAGCATTTTCCTTTGCCCAGGTATGGGGCAGGGGGTTTAACACTCTTGTCAAATGTCCCTGGCAAATGTATTGTAATGATCTGCACTAGGAAATAAATAAATAAAAGACATAAGAACAGAAAATGCACCCTCCCAGGATAGCTTTTATGTAGCTAGAAAAGTGAGGTGGTTTCCTGTTCTAAATATTTAACATGATGTTTATGATATGTCCTCTGGGGGTAGAGATGCTTGAAAGCTAATGTTTATGAAGTAAGTCAGGAGGGATGGAAAGGAGAGGGAGGGCACACTAACTAGGAAAAAAAAAAGGGAGGGGAAAAATAGAAAAGAACCTCAGGAGATGTCCTGATTTATGGCTTTACTTGCTGGAGAAAAATCTCTCTGTTTTGTTAAAAAGGTTGCAACTGATGGAAAGCAACTTCAGCTCCTTTCCTTTTGAAACCAGAAACCTGTTCCTTCAGTCCAGACAGGATCTGAGTCTGGGCCAGCA
>NW_009260350.1:2097867-2117600 GCF_000687185.1 Egretta garzetta | reverse complement strand
AGCAGGAATCTTTTACTAGCTGCAGCCTTCGTGCTTTTGAGCCCTGCAGAAGGTGTATGTGTCTCTACATCACGTGAGGGCTGGAATGATGGTCTGATGTTTAAGAAGCTGAGCTACGTTTCAGAAAGGAGGGGTGAGTTTGGTTTCCTACTCCGCCAAAGGCTTCTAGTGTGATATTTGGGTGTTTAAGCATCCTTTGTCTCTGCTCTCTGTCTGGGAATAGCAACCATTTCCTGATTGACAGGGAGACTGAAAATAAAACACTTTATTGTTTTATACTTAAAAAATAAAGGCCTGGATTGCCATTGTTTCAGGAGGGATGACTGAACTCCTTGTGAAGGACACTCTGAATGGATGGTGTTTTTCAACCCAGTTTATTAGAAGTAAATCCATGCTTGATTTGTTTTACCTTAGTCATTCTGTATGTAAACTGCAGCAGTTCAGGACCAGCTTCATGTATGGCCTTGTCATTCCTGCCCCAGGGTGTAAACCTTTTGGGGGAAAGCTGTAGGTCAGGGGGGTGGAAACACCAAGTGCTTCCGCTAGTCTGATTTTCAGCAGTGCAAGTTACTGCAATTTTATACACCGATTATGTCTGATACCGGGTATGCAATGCGAGAGGCTGCGTTTGAAGAAGGTTAGTGCAACTCCTACGTATTTTGCTGTAATGTCTTCTGGGTCCTCAGCAGAGCCCTTGGCAGTTCTTTTGGCACGTGCTACGGAGTGCAGCAGGCCTTAGATCTTGGGACTGAAGGAGGCTGGAAAGTAAATGTAAGAAATTTCAAACATAATCTTGTCTAAGATGAAATTCCCTGTGGCTTTAGCACTGGACTTTGAAGGTTTCAATGAATTCAGAGGCCAGGTAGAAAAACCCCATGTCTTAATCAATACTTTAGGTTTCTTCAGTGCATTGTGCTCAGCCTGGCTGAAAGTCAGGCCATTTGTTTCAATTATTAAATACAGATTTATGACCTGTTGTTTTTCTTGGAAATAGGACCAGGCTTGGGACCAGTTTTCTCCTTGCAAATAACTGTGTTTGGCTGTAGTCAGTCCATGTCCATAGAAATGTGTCAGTGGTGTTTATAAACACTCAGATTCCTACTCCATTTTCTCTCTATCCTCATGACTCTGACCTTTCTCATCAAAGTTAAGAGTTACACATCCCTTTTCCTGGGATTACTGTGTTTTGCACAGGACTAATCTGCATGTGATGGCTTTTCTTTGGCATGCTATCAGCAAGCTCTTAAATAATCTTCCAGCAGAGAAGATCACTGCACTGTGACGGTGCTCCACTGGGCACTCTTGTTTCAATGACAGGCAGGTCTGATGGGTCCAGCAGGGGAAGATTTTGAGTAGTGTTGATAATATTAGTGTACTTTCTCACTCATTAGCTGGTCTGCTATAACAACTGTATTCTTCCAGTAACAAGTATGGATGTTTTCATTTTATTTAGATATTCATGTATGACTGCTACTGAATAAAGTAATTTTGATAATAGTTGAAACAGCAATGGTTGAAAAGGCATTTGAACTTGAGTAGACTTCACATGTTTGGGGTAAAATTCATCTAACAACGAAAGCTAATAATGTGTGCTCCCCTAGCAACTCATTCCCATTAAAAAAGTGGGACAGGGAGGCAATGGTCTACTGCTTCTTCCAACTAATCAGCTGGGCTGCTCCTTCAGGAGGAGGTGTGAAGAAGGTCCTTCCTCTAAACCTTGTCGATTCACAGAGAAGGCTGTTCTACACACGTGGCATTTAATTTTTTTTAATACTCCCCTTTGCCCTAAAGTTGTGAATCTCTTAAATTCCAACATGAGAAATTACTAAACATAAGAAAACCAGCAAACCCTTCCCCTCCCCACAACCCTACCATACACACACCTCCAAAACTTCACATATTACCTGAGCAGCTGGAGCTTTGGGCTGAGGGGAACATGGTTTATAAAGGGTTTTTTTAAACAAAAAATCCCTAACTCTAATCTACAACCCCCTTCAGACCTGCCTCTAGGGAGAAACCCACCAATTACTATTTACTTTACCAACCTAGAGTGATTTGTGGACGTATGTAAGAATTATTTACGGTTTCATGCAGGAAAAACTTTCAGCTCCCTATTTGGCCTTGTAAGTAATGAGTTGCCTCAGGGGATCAAAGGTCAGATTTTGGTTTTAATGCCCACCTCCTTTTAAAAAATAAATAAAGCAATCTATGTGAAAAGAAGAAGAAAAAAACTAACAGTCTGAAAAGGCTCTGACTCCTGCTCTGCTTTGATGTTTTAGGTCTGGAAGGGATCATAAATTTGCTGGTGTGAGATAGAGTGATAATAAATGTAGCTTTTAACTGCTGGGGTTTTAGCTCACACAGCATCCATTATCACTGGCAACTGCAAAGGGAATGTACTTTTTTTTTTCCTCATTGCTCTTTAGAAAGATAAATATTCACCCCACTATCCACTGATGTCCCAAAAGCTCAAATGTAGCCTCTTTTCCCCAACAACTTTCATTCTTGGTCAAAACGATGCAGTGGTGTTGATAAGAGTCTGGAGGGGTTAGCTTGCCGCTTAGTTCGGCGTTCACCATTTCAGCTCTTTATTGGATGGATATTTTTCCAGTAGTTTGAAGTGTGGTGAGCAGGGAATAACCAAGGAACAATTTGAAACAGAAAACGCGTTTGGGCTTCAAACTTTGAGAACTCTTGGGGTTCCCAAAAGAGCTAGAAGCAGAACTCCCTTTTGGTTTTGGAAGGACTTTTGCATCTATGTCATCTAGCTTTCTGTGAAACTCATACCCCGGAGCACTCCCTTCTTATTTCTTACTGACAAATGGGCCAAAGCCAGTGTTCAGGCACAGTGAAGTCTGCATGCCGTGTCAGCACGCTTTCGTGCCATCCCTAGGACGGTATTAAGCTCAGACAAGATGCACTATTGGAAACCACTTTAAAAGTCTGACAGATACTTTGTGCCAGCATGGAGCAGTGCTTCCAATGCAACCGGCTTAGTCATGTCGTAATATTTTAAAACTACGTTGTTAATAAATGATTTTAACCACTTAGATGTCTATTAATGTCTTTTTACCAAATGCCAGCAACCTCATATTCCAGCAATTTCCACAAGGACTTATTGATCATGTATAGATTTGGAATGAATTTTGCCAAATCAGTTTACCATCCCTATATATCTCTTTCTATCTGCTTTGCTTTGTGGAGTGAACACTTCAGCTCTTGTTTTTATTTTCCCTAGATCAGCAATTAAGTCATCTTTACTCAACTTGCATCCATTATGGATCACTTCTGTTAGTAGTATCATTATTATTATTTTAAGTTCAACCATAGATTTGTTTCTTTGGTCTGCTGCAAAACTTAATGATTTTCCATATATTCTTTCAGGCCTCCAATCTAATTAAGGATGTCATCTGCTCTAAATTTATCACTTTGAGAGCTTTTAGAAACTGTTAAAAAACTCTGGGAGTAGAACAAATACTAGACAGCACTTATTTAAGTAACTAACAATTAAAGGGTGTATTAAAAGACACCGACTTGGTCTTTACTTGCAACATGCATGCAGTTAAGACTGAGTATTTTTATTTATGATAGCTCTCATTCTTATTTCTTTTAAGTGTTGTATAAATTTTTTTATGTCTTTATTTAAATTGCATATATCAGAGCATACCTTTTTGTACTGGGCTTTTCTATTCCAATCATGGAAATAAGCCTCTCCATAGATTCAAAAACTGTAAGGTCAAAGGGCTGTATCGCGTAGTCTGAGTTCTTCTGCAAAGGAAGCCGGTCCGTTTCAATCCATTTAGTTATAAGTGGCCTGACACATCTTCCACAAAACCGTCCAAACTTTCAAAGGTAGACAGTGCACAACATTTCCTCGCAGTTTGTTGTAACAGTTAATTACTGTGACTTTTGAGCATTTCACTGCTAATTTTAATATGTTTGGCTGTAGCTTCTGATCCATCTAATTCACTTGTGGTTTTACTTTAAGCTACAACAGTTCTCCTCTTCGTGTCAATCAGCTTTACTTCTGACTTCATCTTTGAGGCAGACCAAATTTTTGCTGAGTACATCACCTTGGTTTTCTGTTGAGCCTGTGTCCTTGAAGATGCCTGAGAATTATTTCTGATTGTTGTCTGCGTTCATCACATGGACTTTGGCTGCTTGTTTTGACCACGCTTTTTGCTTCTCTCTGGGTCCATGCAGATGGCCATACCTGTTGCCCTGAGGTGGTGTCCAGTGTATGCTAGTCAGAAGGTGAGACGTTTCATCCCCCAAAAAGCTATCTAGAACAGATGGGTTGTTTTACTCCAGGGAGATGCCTGTGCCATTGCCTCAGCAAAGAGCCTGGAGGATTATCTTGGCTAGACCTCATTTTCTGACTACTGAAATTAGCTGAGATGAATCCTGCTCAGCTGCACACGGTTACCTAATTTCTATAGCCCTAGAAATGTTTTCACGGGAAATTCTATCTTAGCCATCTGATTCTATTGAAAGAATCCTACCTCTTCAAATTGGCCGTTTTTATCAGTTCATTCTCAGTTCTCTTTTTTGATTACCTGTCCACTCAGCCTAGCCCAACTGTCTGGAGTACCGTATAAGATAGTTTGTATGATTGTCAAACAAGAGAAAACAGATTGCTCATTCTGTGAGTAATCTCATAGTAAAAAGGAGACCTAGATTTCAGTGACCACCTGGAACTGAGTCTGGGAAAAAACCTTACCATAATGTAAACTTGAACTGGACTCCGAAGGCTATGAAGGCTGGGCTCTCTAGATAAAGTCCATTCTGTGATTAAAAACATCTGCTTCCCTGGACTGCATCTTATCCATACTCCTTGGACTAGGACAGCTACTCATGGTGCGATGTTAGCCAAGTTCTGGATGCAGCTCTTGTTGTACAATCTCACAGGAAGCTCTTGCTGTTCTTCCTCTGCATGCACTGGAACTGAAATACCTTGGGAAGACACCTACAGCTGCTATTTCACCTTCAGTACCATGAGCTGGCAATGCTGAACATTCAGGTGGGATGAACTGATGATGACCATGTTGAAATGACATTTCATTGATTGTGATTAGGCAGTAAAATAAAACAAATAGTAGGAACTGGAAATGGGTATCCTCAGCTAACCTGCACCTGCCTTTTGAAAGGCGGTTGTACACACATTTGTACATTCTGGCTAGAAGCTGGAAAACACTGCTCAATGGAAGGCTGCACATCTAAACACAGTGGAGTCATTAGTACTGTTGTAGCCATGATGGTCTAAGGGTTTGAGAGAGGCAAGTTTTATAGGCAGAAGATTTTTTTTTTCTTTTATTAAACCAAGTGAAATATTTAGAAAAGCAGTCAAAGTTTGGGGCACATCTCTCTTAAGTAATTTCCTGTTTCGGGCAGGCTAGCCAAAGCTGGATACCTGAATGTATACACGTGCTGGCCCAAAAAAGGGTTTGGAAAAGAATTCCAAGGGTAAAAACCAAAGAACTCCTTGTTGGCCTTGGGAATGAATGTCATATTAACATGTTGTTTCCTTTTTGTTACCAGTGACCAATACCTGTTCCCTCCATGAACAAAATAATCATTGTGGTGTGTTGGACTGTTTTAAACTGGGGAACAGGGATAAGAAAATCTCAACATCAAAGCAGTCATGATGAGCGCTTCTCTGTGGAGCAAAGGTGGAATGAACATACACCAATGCATTTTAGAGAGTTCGCCTCAAGGTCTGATAGTCTGCGTCACACTAAGATGCTGTCGGAGTTCAGCAGCCAAATAGAGACAGATAGAAGAAAACTTAAACATTTAGCTAATCAGGATTACACCCAGCTAATGGAGAGGGGTTGTTTTTTTCCCCCCTTCCCTATCATCCTGGTCGATTCAAATTGATCCTAGTTCTGCTGAGCGAGAGCAGTCCTTCAAAGTTTATTCTGGTGTCAATTTTTATAGTTTCCCCCGCTGATCAATAGAATGCATAATCATTAAGGCAAAGTTTGTGAAAGGTAATCTTTCAATACGAGTTTTATGAATGGCTCAGATTCATGGCTCTAACCATTTGGATGTAAGTGGAACCTTTAATCAGGTGAGTGACAGGAGACAGTCAATAGGATTTGCTGAGATTGGATTCTGATTTTCTATACAGCTATGCAGAGTGAGCAGGAGAAAGGGGAATGGGGTTGGCCAGAGGAGCAGACATAGGCTAAAATGGAAGTTTCTCCTCTTTTATTATTTATAAAATGTATTTCCAGTATTTTTAAAAAACACTTTGCACTTGCATATCATTTTTCACCTAGAGAGCTCAAATGTCTTGGGGGACATTTGCTGATTAAACACTACATCATCTTTTTGTGAAGGTGAATAACAATTAGTGCTACTTTGCACTGCTGAGAGCTTACTGTACTGTGTTTTCCAAGTGCCATGCATTTGTAGCTTCTCAGAAAGGTGAGAGAAAGCAGAGGTGGATGAAGTGACTTCGTTTGGATGTCATGGAGTAGGACAGTGGCAGAGGAAAAAAGGAACTTCGGAATTTATTTTGGTTTTACCCACTAGACATGTGGGTGTTGCTGTGAATTTGTTTTTTTCCTTTTTTGACACATCCTCATCTCCTGAATTTGCATGTGAGGGATTATTTGAATTGTATATACTGAGAAGAAGAGTAAGGAATTATCTAAAATAGGGAACTGGAAAACTGGAGGGTAAGTGAGAAGATTAGGTGTTGTACTGAACTCATTGCCGCCGTAGCTGACAAAAAAACACCTGGTGACAGCATCAATATCTCTTCTTCTCCCCTTTTCTGCCATTTCAAATGAAGTGAAATGAGAAGAGCGAACATGCTAGCAAGACACTTTTTCTAGCAGCAAGAAGTATTTTTGCTTGGACAAATAACTTCTTTCTACTGGAGGATCTGCTATAGAGTGCCAGGATGAGAAGCAGACAGCCAAGGGAACATTTGTTTCCATTTGGTATGTTGAAAAGTAAAGGGCTAGGTTTTAATATTAGTGGAAAGACCTCTATGGTGATGAGATGCTCGGAGCATTCAGCCCCAACGCTTCGCTGTCAGGTTGGACTGTACTTCGGGGTGAGAAAAAGGAACTGCTGAAAAGCAAAGCTGGTGTTTTCATTTGCACTTTCCAAGAAGAACAGAATAACAAACATGAATAATGTAGATAGTGGTCAGTAAATTCCTTTGCAGCCAGCAGATTGGGAGTTTGCTAAGAATTTTTGAAAGTAAGTTTAAAGTTTCAGTGAGTCGACTACTCTAAACTGATACAGCTCCATTGGCTTCTCTTGCTTTCCATTGACTGAAGACTTGTCCTAGTGCTCATAATCCAGCTGTTCCCTTTGATGATTTAACAAATGTTTATAAAGCAGATTGTCATTTGGGTGATTGAGCAAAGTTGTCTTGAGCTTCACCAGCTGAGGACCTGGCCCTACATCTGCAAGCAGGCTAATGTGGTAGATTTGGGGGGGGCTGGGTCATGGCACGCTGTACGTTAAGCTTGGTTCATGTCATGCAGTTCATCTTCTGGCATTGCTGTATTGGGGAGTTGGTAGAAATGGGATTTTTTTTTTTTAGCTGAATGTGTTTTGTTTATTTATTGCTGTTTCATAGTCCCCGGAGCATTTTGTCATTATGAGCAAATAGCAGCATGAGTAGATGGATGACAAGAAATAAAGAAACTCTGCTTATGCCAGCGTCTTCAGAAATTCAGAAAAGACAGACCTCTGCGGGAAATACACCACCACTTGCTAAGAGATGATCTCGGAATAGATCATGCCACGATAAACTCGAGGACTGTGGGGACATTGGCTTCACATGCTGGCACAGACCTGAGAATAAGGACTCAAATGTTGTCAGATTTACAGGTGCAGATGCAGTCCCAGTGCAGGCAGAGTAATGAAGGCTGTGATGGGGCAGCACCTCCACTTCCCTGTGATAAGGTGTCAAGGGGAAGTGCATGATGGGTGAAAACCCCCCTTGCGCACTGCCCCTTGCCTCCTAGAAAAGTTACTACCCAGTGACTATCGGTAGTTTCACACCTAGATCTAGATCTGAACCTTGTTTCTTGACCCCACTGCTAAAAGATTGGGTTTTGGCATCTTCTGTGAAATGCTTGCAAGCCTCTACCCTGAATTTCTTTTGAGTGACAAAGAAAGATATGGGGCAGCTCCAAACTCGGAAATTATTAGTTGCTGAGATGTATTTCAAAGCTTTTTTGGTCTGACAAGAGCTAACCTTTGATCTGGTAAATGAGAACTTTGCCCTGTAGAGGGAAGGGGAGGGGAGGAGAAGGGAGCATTGATAAATAGGGGAAGGGTAGGGATGATTTGGGAAAGATCAGTGGGGCTGAGAGCTGGGTTTGTTGGTTCAAGTTCAGGTGGAAGGAGAGACTGGCGAAAAGGGTAGTCCGTCCTCCATGGGGCTCAGGAACACACAAGCAAGTGAACTTGTAGGCTGTGAGAGTGCTTCAACTTTCATTCCTTTTCCATTCCCGTCTCTGCCTTCTCCCAAATACACTGGTCTGCTTTGTTAGGGCAATTGGGGAGTGGAGACCGGCACTCAGGGATTAGGTAGTGGGAGGTGTTGTCCCACTCAGCGGCTGTCCCTGGGGTGTCTCAACCATCAAACTGTGGAGCACAAACATCTTACAGAAAGCTGTGTCTGGAGAGGTCTCAGTTGCAGAGCAGATACTGGTTGCGGTTAGGCATTTGGGAAGCTCACTGGGCCTTGTTTTCACATTAACCTTGAGCATAGCCTTGCTGCCGGGGAGCTCATGGGGCCTCTGTGAATCAGAGGGTAAAGGCAGCTGGAGTTCAAACTGGCTGCGGCAGGACACAGCATGGAAGGTGTTTTCCGAGGGCTATTTCTCCAAGAAGGCATGGGAGTCATAAGATGATGTCTCTTCTATTGTGAATCTTAGCTCACCCCAAAGCTGGAAGGCTGTATTTATGGCGCATTGGTTTTTCCTTCTTTTTTGTCACTGCTTTCCTTCTTCTTGCACTTAATGCTTACCAGCTAGTTTTCCGCTTACACCAAATGCTTCATTTACTGATGGGCCCTTCCACAGGCTGACGGTGCTGTTTACAAGGATTGCAGAGATGCCTCTCTGTGAGTGATGACCCTGTTCCCAGTCCTTCACCGCACACCCTCCCCCTGCCTTTCACTATGGTAAATAGTTTAGTACTCGTTGAAATCAATTGAGCCTCATCAATTGGAAATAGAGTGTAAATCACTGGGACTTTTGCATTCACCCCAGAAATCAATTTTCACACATTAGGGCTATTAGCTTATTGAGAACTGTGTGATAAATGGCTGCGGGCCATCACGGAGCCACACCTGCCAGCTGTACATTTTGCATCTCAAATAGGCTCAAAAGTAGGGGGACGCCAAGGGAAGGAAGATCTCAGGTGGGCGGAGCAGTGCAGGGTAGGAGACATAAGGACCGTGCAGCCAGACAATCTGTGCCTGGAGATCAATAACATCTACAGAGCACTAACTCATCCTTGCAGGGGCTGGAGACAGAAGGCGGCTCTGAGCCAAAGTTGTGGTTAGGCATCTAATTTTTTTTCCCTCACAAAGATGAACGTAATTTGGGGAGGAAAGGTGAAATGCAGATTACGAACATTTAATAAAACTAATGCAGTAGTTTAAAAAAGAAGCTTTTCCATGAGTAAATATCTCTTTCACACAGCAGCTGCAGATGGGTTGTAGAAATGCCGCCTCCTTCGACCATCCCAGCACTTCAGGTAAAGAGGACGTACAGTTCATCACCAGCTGTGATACAGAGATAGCTGGGGTTTCTACTCTCACTCTGTAATTCCTTCCTATCCCCTTGAACTTAGTGGCAGCTAATTAGCTGTTTGCTGAACGAGGCTGGGGGAGGTGAGGGATCTGGTGACCTTGCTGGATGAAGTGTACAGTGCCCAGCAAGTTCTTCTATGGCCGTCTGAAAGACCTTGGTCTCTCTTTCCAAGACAGGACATAATTTCTTCTCAGTTACTACTGGCAGTCAACAGTGTGGGTGACTCCAGGGACTTGGAGGCTCTCCAGTGGTGTAGTCTGTGTTTATGTGCTTTGTAGTTTGGCATTTTACACATATAAGCCACCCCTGGAGCTGAGGCAGTCGTACATAGGTAGGGCAGTGTCTTTGGCTAGAGATCTTATCTCATCCCTGTACTTTTCCTAAAACCTTGTGTAAAGCATGTTTCCCCGTATTGGATATTTGTCCGTACGATAGGAAAAGAAAGTGAACCTGGAATAACAGATCGCCAGATAGATTGTGCAACGTAAATAGCAATTGATTTTCTTGCTGTAAAGTGAATATTGTGCACAAATACCCCTGTCATTCTAGGAATAAAGACCAGAGCTACTTTAAGAGATGCGGAAGATCTGTGTCATCAAAGGTTCTTTCACAAGATGAACCATGTGGGCTTAGAGGCAAAGTTCCTTCCTGTGAGTGTCTGGAAGAGAGCAACTCAGGTGCTTCTTGGTCTATACATTTTGACGAGGAAGCCCAGGACAGTGGTGTAATAGGAGATGTTTCCTTGCTCAGACACTATGGAGACTTGCTGTGGCCTTGTTTTTAGTGGCAGTGCTGTTGGATGGACTTGGATGGCATCAAGAGAGCATCCCGAGAGCAACAGGCAGCCAGGAGAGCCAGCACAGAAAACAAAGAGGTCCAGCAGTAAGGGGCTTGGCTAACGCGTGCAGGTAGCTTTGACCTGCCCTCTGGGATCCACTGTTTTGATGTTGATCCTTCATCACCCCATGTGCCTGTTTTCTTCTTGTTCACTTGCTTTGAAAAACCAAACCGAGGGACTGAGAGTCCTGACTCACTTTCGGATAATCTTTCCAGACCAGCTGGAAGCAGGAAGCAATGACCTGCTCCCCAAAGAGTGCCAGCGTGGTTTGGCAGCTCTCACAGCAGCAGACAGCTGGCTTTAAAACGTTCGCACCTAAAAGCTCCTGTGCTTCGTTCGGCCACATTTCTGGAACATTTTCCACTCACTCCATCCAAAATTTTGTATTTCTTCTTCCTTACAAGTTTCATATCTAGCGACACAGCCCGAGCTGCACAGACCTGTTGGTTAACTTATTCCCAGTATCTGGAGTTTCAGCCCGGCTGGCTGTGATCAAGACTCCTGGGCAGGGACTGCATTACTTCTCTGACAGTCTTGGGCTCTCACCCTCAGCTAATTACTTTGATCCTTTACACTTTGTAAAAATTCTTACAACACAAAATAAGTCCCCCCTGGCTTTAACCTTGTGACCTAACTGGCCCTTGTAAAAGGGAGGGAGAAAACACACAGTCATGCACGCCCAAACACACGCACACGTACTCACGCATATGCCTATATACACATCCCCACAAACTGCCTAAAGCCTGTTCCTTTAATAGTTTCCTCCCAGGACTCCCACAAAAAGGCAAATAAAACTCCTTTTACAAGATAGCAGGGCAGCATGAAGGATCAACTTCACCAACAACAAGTTCTTTCTTCAGTTCATTTGTTTTTAACATACTTTTCCTCCAGATTTTGATCCTCTAAGTGCCTCTCCCTCCTCTTCCCTTCCCTCTTGAGGCTTCCGTCGTTGTTCCTCTTGCTGGTCCTGCTGCCAACAGCTTAATGGCTAAAACAAGCAATGTATTTTTTCAGGATCTGCTTGTTCACAGGGAATAGCATGTGTGTGAACACATACTTCTAAGTTCCCTTTCCATGAATAGGGAATGTTTCTTCTTTCTTCTTCACAGGACCCAGCTAAGAAAAGAAATCCAGAAGAGAGGGAAAACCATCATATTTATGAAGAGCAATTAAATAGACCAGGGATCTTCAGTCTGCAAGGTAGCTGAGGAGAGATACAGTAGAGGTCTATAAAATCATAAGTGGTCTGGAAAAATGGATAGGTTGTTACTCATTTACCTCAGTTATTACAAAAAGCAGATTCAGTTGTTTATGTCCCTTTCCCTGGTAACCAGAGCTGGGGGAAGCCTTTCAGAGAATGGTGACTTGGTGGACAGCATAAAGAAATTTAAGTTTCTGTATGGTTTAGATTAAGCACGGGGAAACAAATTTGTATTTTGTTCCTTTAATGGCTGACCTGTATTCGTGAAACTTACAGACACTTAATAATCTTGAGACTTCTTTCTCTCTGACATATTTGGTTAAGAATGCTCAACAATTTCTGAAGTTACCGTAAACCAAAAAGTAGTGGAAGATGCATACACATCATGATTCACTGCCATTACTTCTATAGGAAAAGAGAGAAAAAAATAAAAACCTTAATTTGCTAATAAAACCCACATTTGGATGCCTTTACCATTTCCTCAGTTAAGCCAAAACCAAATTGTTTGAAAGCTTTTAGGCTTTCATTTATTTCTGCCGCCTTTCTAGTATTTTCTGTTTGCTTGAATGAGAACTGGTAAAGGAAGGAATTCAGGAATAAAATCCTGCATAGTCTGTCCTTCTTAATAGATCACCTGGATTGGATAGTGAAAGGAATCTCTAGACTCAGATGAAACCAAGGGTGTCATCTCGTGTTGTCTGGGAGTCAAGGAATGGATTCTGGAAACATTGTTTGAGGGGAAGAGCGCCCTACCCTTTTGTTGAAAGGTGTGCAGTAGACTGTGCTCTTTGGTTTTGCTAGACATCAAAGTCTTGGATCCAAGGCTCAAGGCAGTGAAAGAAGCTTCCTTAGCATCGCTGCAGCTGTGTGTAGGCAACACCTGCACAGAAACATGATGTCTATGTTCTTTAATGAGAAAAAACATGTATCGTGAACATGGCCAGTTTCTGCAGGTCCATTTGACAATTCTAATCCTGGGAAGAAAACAGAGGTTCCTGTTAGCTCCCCACATGAAGTCCCCATGCATGTGTTCTCCTCTGCACCAGTCAGGGTGAGATACAGGGCAGCCACAGTGTCTGGTTAAGATCTGTGGAAGCCAGCTCAACAAATAGTGACATAATTAGGAAATGTATATGTTTGAAGCAAAAGTGGATTTTGCTGATTGCTTGGGCATTAAGGCTTTGGGATCAAAATTGTGACCAAGAGACTATGAAGGACCAAGGGGGAATCTTGGTGGGATTTTCATACTCACCCCTCTTGCCCTTCTTTGAAGAGGATAGTTCTTTAGACAGGTTGTTCTCTGGGCCAGGATCTCACTTTTTGTCCTTGTTTGTACAGCACCTAGCACAAGAGTGCCCTTGCTACTTGCTTAGGAATCTTTGGGATTCTTGTACTATGCTTTGGCAATGCTCGGGGCAGAAACTATTCATGTAACAGAAATGCCAAGAACCTTCCCCAAGCGCCCCTTCCTCTATGAGAGATTCTTTTTGGGTTTTCTCATACCCTCAAGACTTGTGAGCATGATTTTATCCCATGTCAAGGGACACTTGGATTTCCCAGTACTGAGGTTTTTCTCTGTTTTTGTCTAGGTCAACTTCCCACGTGCATGAGTCTGAGTGGAGCCATTTCAAGGCTCAGTCTCCATAGGGTGCTAACCATGCCAAAGCTCTGACCACATCCAGATTCTAGTGGAGGGCTCCGAGATGGCCTCTCTTTCCCCAAGTTGCCTGCTTGTACTAAATACTGGGGCAGCTCTCTAAAATACTGAAGGAACAAAGCATGCAAGGCAGTAAAATGAGGCAATTAAACCTATAAAACCAGGGTTTACAAGGGAATTTATAGTGTCAGAGGCTTTTTATAGCTTTTTTAGACCTGAAACTTGAGGAGACTTAAAAGTTCGGAGAGAGGCTTTTAGGAAGCACAGAGGGGTAATAATTAGAGGCACATTTTCCATTTCACTGTCTTTGCAAATTGAAATTAAAGGAGAAAAAAAAGCATGCACAGAACAACAGGCAGTTTACATTGCTCCCACTTCCTCCTAGTAGCATTTGATTTTTCTACTGCTATTCTTTTGTTTTCTGGCCAGGTGAAAGCGTTTTGTCACCTGGGCAAAGGGAATAAAGCAAAAGAGGGATCTCGGGTAAGGTGAAATTTAGGTTTGGGGTTTTTTTCCCCCTTCTGTTGTGCTTGCTTGCTGATAAAGTTCACTGTGTGCCTTGCAAATCTGGAAGCTCATGTTCAAGAGACGAAATGGAGCCAGCACCTGATTAAGGTGAATTTGGTCAGGTGAGACAATAGACCATGTGTTTTAAAAAAATGCCGTATTTCACAGTTCCTCCAGCTTCGTTTTGCATTGCACATACATAAAGTACACACACTAGGCAAGTCAGCTTGAGATTGCCTTTGGTGTGCCTAGTTAGACCCATTCTTGGCTTTTGTCTGCTTCTGTGTGGAACTAAAGAAAAGAAGATTCAGATCTCTCAAATCCTGCATCCTTCTCTGTGGAAGCATCTCCTTTATTCAGTTTTGATTGCTTCACCATCAGTTGAACACACAGTGCTTTAAAGAAGTGTTTTTCCTTTGCTGCATTCATACAATCACAGAACAGTTGAGATAGGAAGGGACTGCTGGAGGTCTTCTAGCCCAATGTGCTGCTCAGAGCAGGGTCAGCTAGATCAGGTTGCTCAGAACTTACCAGCAAGACTGAGTTGAAGAAGTCATGGAGTACTTTGGCCTTTTCCATGTCTTTTTTCACCGTATCCCCTGCCCCATTTATCGGTGGGCGCACATTTTCCTGGATCTTCCTCTTGCTGCTTATATACATGCAGAAGCCCTTCCTGATGCCCTTTACTCCTTCACCATATCCAACTCTAAATAGGCTTTGACTTCACTAACTCCGTCCCAGCATGTTCGGGTAGTGTCTCTATTTTCCTCCTGGGTCATTTACCTCTGCTTCTACCTCTTGTATTCTTCCTTTGTATATTTGAGTCTTGTCAGGAGCTCCACGTTCATTCACGCAGGCTTCCTGCTGCCTTTGCTTGATTTCCTGCTTGTCAGGATGGACCATTCCTGAGCTTGGAAGAGGCAATCCTTGCAAATCAACCAGCACTCCTAGACTCCTCTTTTCTCTGGGACTGTGCCCCATGCGATTCTTCCAAGTAGATCTTTGAAAAGGCCAAAGTCCTGAACTCCAAGGTTGGGATTCTGCTTTTTGCCTTGATGGCTTACAACAATTTTGGTCCTTTTAGAAATGGCCCCAAAGTCTGTGCTCTGTGGCAGTGTGGACCTGCTTTTATGCCGTTAGTAAAATTACCTTTTCCATGGTGTTTCTAAGATTTTGCCCACCGCAGTGCTGCTGGGGAGCTCTGAGTGCTACCTTTGTGAAATACTTTGCTTTGTTCCTTCTCTTTACGCTGTTCTCTTTTCCAGATCATGTATGCCGTCTTTAGTATGGTATAAATCCTGGATGGTTGCTGGAATATGCAATTAGTAAATTACTAATTAAGTGTAGCAATTCATCATCCTTCTGCTGTGTAGCTTTTTACATAAACTACCTGTTCTCTAAGGCAATACAAATGAAGGGCCCATCCTTTGAAAAATAAACTTAGGGCAAAATACAAAACAGCAGCCTGCCCTTCAGATCAGCTTGAACAGCTTACATGGGGACGTTTTTGCTAACAGAGAGGATGCCATAGGAGAAGTGTTCTGCCATCTCTGGGTTCTTCAGTGGAAGGGAAGGCTGGTGATCGTAATCTTTGGCTCATCTGAGTTGATGCATTCCTTTTGTAACAAATACAAAATACAGGGTGAAGGGCAAGCAGGAGAGACAAAACCTAAAATGAGTATATATGTGTGACGGAGAGAGATAAGGTGAAGGCAGATAAAGAGGAGTCAGTTCAGATCTGGTACAGGTACATGCAGCTCCAAAGAGTTACTCTGGCCAACTTGCAAAAGGTATGAACATTTCTGAGTTGCATCTCCGCACAACTTCCCATCTGAAAGAAGGTGAAAAGAGACAAAATTACCTGTTTCTGATCACATTTACATTGGGGTAATTAACTTCATTGGTGACATTACCATTTTACAAGATTAGAATCAAGCCCAGCATTTTTGAAGCTGAGCTTTAGTTTTTAAAGCCTGCAAATGTGTGCTATTGCAGTCATATGATAAATAGTTCTGAAATCAATATAGAAAGCTATTAAAAATGTGGTTTTGTCTCTGTCTAGTACGGTACATTAAATATGTATGGGCGGAAATTTTAAAAGTACTCAACATTGGTCAAACTGCCCCCAATGGAAAATATAACATTGACCTCAAATAGCATCACATTTTAGGTCAATGATGAGTGATTTTTAAAATGCTACCCTTAAGTATATGTTTAAAGAGGAATCACTAGAGCAAGAGGGAGTCTCACTTCCCTGATCCTAAAGTTCTGTTTGAGAAATGGTGATGAGAGGGAGAAGATGGCTAGGCAGAGCTCACCCTTTCAGTCATCCCAGTCCAGTACTGCTCTGGCATTCCCATTGTGATTTCCCACCAGGGATGATTTTTTTCTGCAATCTGAAGAGCTGTTCAAGAAAGAAAGTAAGCCCGCAATGACTGGTTTACGTCTTCCCTGTTATCGAATGCACCAAGAAACAAAAAGCTGGCTGCATCAAGCTCTCGAATAGAAGAGAAAGCATCACATTTGCTAGTTGCTAAACACAGCTTTTGGTAAGCACTGAAGTCAAACAAACAACTTTTACGAGTGAGAAGATCCATCTGCTATCACTAGTCTTATAGATCGTTCTGTTCTCTGATACTTCAGTATTTTAAATAACATCTAATGGGCCAGAACGTACAAAGCAATCAATGTTTTTCAAACTCCACAGTCATCGGCTGCAGGTATATGCTGTCCCAGCACAGTAGGCTTGGAGCCAGAGCCTTGGCTCATTTAAATCAATGTCAGCAGTTTACAACTTGCTCAGAACCTGGCCCCATATCCTTCTAAGAGAAAAGAAAATTCTTGGCCAGCAAATAGTCTTGGTCTGTTCTAAAAAAAGATCCTTCACTGATACCAGTGGGATGCAGAGCCACAAGGCAAACATCATTGTGCTGCTTCAATGCTCAGACATGAGATTGCTCTAGCTCTTTAAAACCTGAGCCCACTCTCTGTGGGGTTCATCAGACCTTAAGAGAGAGGTGACCGCACTCTGCCTAACAGAACAAAAAGGAACTAGCAAAGAAAACGAAGCCTCATGCGTGTTTATACTTCTCTTTATATTTTGCAACACCAGTGCTCCCAGAGGCCTTTGTTGGGAATCTGGCAGGCTGCAAGGTTCAGAACCCCGCTTGCATGCTGAGCCATGCCGGCCCACAGGCAGCACTGATCTTGAGTAGCACTCCCAAAAAAAGACATGTACCTGGCTGTGCTGAACGCCTGGCAGTCTGTCTCTCCCATGCGCTGTGGCAGCTGTAACCAATCTTGGCTGCAGAGCCGTGGTGGCCGGGAGAGTACGTGGTCAGCCTGAGAGCCTGACGGTCTGTCTCTGCCTCTCTCTCTTTCATTTTGTTGGCTCCATATATTATATCAAATATCTCTAAAGAGCACAGTTTGAATGATGGAGCTTATAATTCCATCTCGGGAGTTCTGATGACTTGAGCTTGGTTCTTGTGGTTTATGATGTCACCAGGACGCATCGATAGAGTCGTAGCCCCATAATTCACCATTGCCCTGTTATTTATTCTGTGCAATAAATGGCTGCAGTTTAATCACCAGAGTAAATTGCTGAAGCATCTTTGTGGAAACTATAATGTTACTGTAGCAGTATCTATGGCAACAGTGATTCAGTAGTGGTGGCAAATGTGGGGGGGGAACCAGTAACGCTGAGCCCTGTGCACCCAGTGAGAGAGGAGTTTGTACCAACCTCAGAAAGATGAGAACCTGAGGGCCAAATCCAGACACGCTCTGAGTGGAGAAAAATCCATTAATTGCTATACAGGTACAGGTGCTGGATGTCATACGTGGTCTCTGTGAAATTAGGAGGTGGATCGAGCCTTCACCAACCTTTACAGACTTGTGGCGTTGATTTTATGCAAAGAGATTTTTAGGAGAAACTCCTATCTCTTCTGTAGAGATGTAAAGCATATTCTGCATAGGGGCGTGGGTTGGGTTTTTTTCCTTTTCCAGTTCAGGTAGAAAAAAAGGACGCTTGAAAGAAATGGTTCTGAACTTCATACAATTAAGGTTTGTGTTTGGTTTTAGTGTGGGCAAGAGAAACAGGAGATTGCTTATTTTATCTGAACTGTCTCCATTCTTCTTGCCTGTTGTGTCCTTGTATCTGTCTCCTTAAAAGGCCTTGTAGGATCTTGTCTTTTAGCGTTGGTGGGGCATAATGTTCCTTGAACTAAAAAAATTAAACACTTTTTTTGGCAAAATACTTTTGCCAACCTGTTTAATGTCAGCCAAAGATGCCTAGTGGTTGTGGATATGCAGCTGGCATTTGAAGAAGCATAGGGCTGTGAGGTGAGGTAGTTATCATAATAGAATATTATTATAGCAGAAAATAAAATTTTCTAAGCTCTAACTAAAACCTCTGTTTTCTGGTTTTAAGAAAAAAAGACACACTTCAAATATCCCCCTCTCTCCCCTCCTTTCTCCTTTACTCCTCCCCACTTTCTATATTCATTAATTTTCTCATTGGGAAAGAAATTAGGAGAAAAAGCGTTCTCTGTTCATCCTCTTTCAATACCCCGTGAATGCTTGAAATGCTCAGCTCTTTTTTTCTCATTTCCTCTGTGGAGCAGCCCCAGAGAAGCATTGCGGTGCATGGTATCAGTGCCCTGACAGTCTGCTGCTTATGGTAAATGTCATTTTACAATGTAACTTCTTTTTTATTAACTGGAGGTTTATGATTTTCTACAAGGATCCATTGTTTGAAGCCATGCAACCAACATGTGTTTCTTGAGATATCACTTACCTTTTAAGCAAGTAGCAGTTGAATTTTGGTCATCAGACTTGGCTGTCTCTGGATTCATATGGTTATTCTGTTCTGGTAACCTGATACAGCACAACGAGATAAGAACAGAAAGAAAAACCTTTTAATTTATGGTGGGTCTCAGTTCTAATCATGTAGTTGCTTAGACTTTGGCTTTATCATGAATCACTTTTAATGACAGTTGAGGAGAAAAGAGTCGAAAAGCAAATCTTACCTTTCTCATCACTGACAGCTTTTCATAACTTAAATCAGACTTTTTTTATGGCATAGGCTCGCAGTACGGGTATTACACGAATGAAGGGCTCAACTGAAGGGCTGTCCAGCGGGAGAGCAGAGAGCACAAGATATATCTTTACAACAGCAATTTCAGAGCTGTCTTTAAACAGAAGAGCAGTTTTTCAGTTTGTGGATTCCTAAACATTGTCCGTGGAGTCCCTCATAGGAAACTTGTGGTTCCTCATAAGAAGCTTCACTTTTCTGGTCACCTTTCAGAAGGCCCTTTGAAATTCCCCAGGAATGTCCCTAGTCTGTGTGGGCCAAAGGGTGAAGAACTTAAAAGTTGATGGCAAAAGCCCTCATGGACTTTAATGTAGCCAGAATGGCACTCCTTCCCTCCAGTGGGCCTGGCGAAGAGAGGCTTGTGAAGAGAGCTCAGTCTGGGTTTGTGGGCCTCCAGTTTGTCATCTGCTGTGGGACACATGCAGTTGGTGGCAGTCACCAAAGAAAATTATCTGAGAAGATTGCTGGTTTGGCATCATCTTGCCAAGAGACCTGGTTTAAGGGGTCATCTTTCTTCAGCTTAGCCTGTGGCTGTGCATTCAGTAATCAAAAAGCAGAAGTTTAATGCTGATGCACCTCGTGTGGGTGGGAGAAGACATTGTCAGGGATGCTGATGTGGTGCCCAATGGAGTTAATAGAAAAGACGC